>NW_004444292.1:109708-146645 GCF_000243295.1 Trichechus manatus latirostris | reverse complement strand
GTGTCTGTTCATTTCCTTTGCCCATTTTTTAATTGGATTGTTTGACTTTTTGTTGTAGAGATGTTGGATTTTCCTGTAGATTTTAGAGATTAGATCTTTGTCTGACTTGTAAGATCCAAAAGTTTTTCCCCAGCCTGTAGGTCCTCTTTTTACTCTTGGTGAAGTCTTTTAAGCCTAAGTGTTCAATTTTTAGAAGATCCCAGTTATCTAGCTTATTGTCTGGAGTTTGTGTGTTGTAACTTATGGTTTGTATCCTGTTAATGCCATGTATTAGGGCCTCCAGTGTTGATCCTGTTTTTTTTTCTGTGATCTTTATATTTTTGGGTTTTATATTTAGGTTTTTGACCCATTTTGAGTTAGTTTTTGTGTATGGTATGAGGTGTGGGTCCTGGTTCATTTTTTTGCAAGTAGACATCCAGTTTAGCCAGCACCATTTGTTAAAAAGACCTTTTCCCCCCATTTGATGGACTTTGGGCCCTTGTCAAAGATCAGATGACAGCAAGTGGATGGATTTACATCTGGGTTCTCAATTCTGTTCCATTGTTCAATGTATCTGTCATTGTACCAGTATTGGGCTGTTTTGACTACTGGAGCTGTATAGTAGGTTCAGAGGTCAGGTAGTGTGAGTCCTCCTACTTTATTCTTCTTCAATAGTGCTATACTTATCTGGGGCCTTATCCTTTTCCATATAAAGTTAATGATGAGTTTTTCCATCTCTTTAAAGAATGCTGTTGGTATTTGGATCAGGATTGCATTGTATTTGTAGATTGCTTTGGATAGAGTCGACATTTTCACAGTTAAGTCTACCTATCCATGAACATATGTTTTTCCATTTATGTAGATCTCTTTTGGTTTCTTGCAGTAGAGTTTTGTAGTTTTATTTGTATAGGTCTTTTACATCCCTGGTTAGATTTATTCCTCAGTATTTTATTTTTTTAGGGGTTATTATAAATGGTATTGCTTTCCTGATTTCCTTTTCATGGTTCTCTTTGTTGGTGTACAGGAATCCAACTGATTTTTGTATATTTATCTTGTTTTCTGCTACTTTGCTGAATCTTTCTATTAATTCCCGTAGTTTTCTAGTGGATTCTTTTGAGTTTTCTATGTATAGTATCATATCATCTGCAAATAGGGACAGTTTTACTTCTTCATTACTGATTTGGATGCCCTTTTTTCTTGCCTTATTGCTCTAGCTAGGACTTCCAGCACAATGTTAAATAGAAGTGGTGATAAAGGACATCTTTGTCTTGTTCCTGTTCTCTAGGGGAATGATTTCAGCCTCTCTCCATTAAGAATGATGTTGGCTGTTGTTTTTGTATAGATGCCCTTTATTATGTTGAGGAATTTCCCTTCTGTAGCTATTTTATTGAGAGTTTTTATCAGGAATGGGTATTGGACTTTGTCGAATGTCCATTAATGGAGATGATCATATGATTCTTTTGTTTTATTTATGTGGTGGATTACGGTGATTTTCTAATGTTGAACCATCCTTGCATACCTGGTATGAATCCCACTTGGTTGTGGTGTATTTATTTATTTATTTTTATATATGATGCTGAATTCTAGTGGCTAGAATTTTGTTGAGAATTTTTGCATCTATATTCATGAGAGATACTGGTCTGTAATTTTCTTTTTTTTTGTGGTGTCTTTGCCTTGTTTTAGTATCAGGTTTATGATGGCTTCATAGAATGAATTTGGACGTATCCCTTTCTTTTCTATGTTCTGAAATAGTTTGAGTAGTACTGGTGTAAGCTCTTCTCTGCATGTTTGGTAGAATTTTCCACTGAAGCCATCTGGGACAGGGTTTTTTTTTTGTTGGGAGTTTTTTAAATTACTTTTTCAATTTCTTCTCTTGTTATGGGTCTGTTCAGATTTTCAGCACCATTTCGTGTTAGTTTGGGCAGGTTGTGTGTTTCTGGAAATTTGTCCATTTCCTCTAGGTTTTCAAATTTGTTGGAGTATAGTTTTTCATAGTACTCTGTTGTGATACTTTTCATTTTAGTTGGGTCCGTTGTAAAGTCCCCCATTTCATCTCTTTGGGTTATAGGCGTCCTCTCATGTTTTTCTTTTGTCAGTTTGGCCAGTGGTTTGTCGATTTTGTTGATGCTTTCAAGGAACCAACTTTTGATTTTGTTGATTCTTTCTATTGTTTTTCTATTCTTGATATCATTTATTTCTGCTCTGATCTTTATTATTTCCTTTCATCTGGTGTCTGTGGGCTTCTTTTGCTGTTCTCTTTCTATTTGTTCGAGTTGCATAATTAATGTTTTGATTTTTTCCCTGTCTTCTTTTTTGATGTGTGTGTCCATTGCTGTAATTTGACCTCTGAGCACTGCCTTTGCTGTGTCCCAAAAGTTTTGGTATGATGTGTTTTCATTCTCGTTTGACTCTAGGAATTTTTTGATACCATCTTTGATTTCCGCTGTTATCCAGTGGCTTTTAAGTGGGGTGTAATTCAGTTTCCATGTAATTGATTTTTTTCCTTGCCCTTCCTGTTGTTAATTTCCATTTTGATGGCGTTGTGATCAGAGAAGATACTTTGTATTATTTCAATGTTTTGGATTTTGTTGAGGGTTGCTTTGTGGCCTAAGATGTGATCTGGAGAATGTTCAATGTGCATTGGAAAAGAATGTGTACTTTGCAGCTGTTGGGCAGAGTATTATACATATGTCTATGAGTTCAAGTTGGCTGATTGTGTCCCTTAGATCTTCTGGATCTTCACTGAGTTTCTTTCTAGATGTTCTGTCCTTTACGGAGAAAGGCGTGTTGAAGTCTCCCACTATTACTGTGGAACTGTCAATTTCTCTTTTCAGTGCTATTAGTTTGTTTTATTTATTTTGGAGCCCTGTCATTGAGTGCATAGATATTTATTATGGTTATATCTTCATAACGGATCATCCCTTTAATCATTACATAATGCCCTTCTTTGTCTTTTATGGTGGATTTTGTTTTAAAGTCTATTTTATCTGAGATTAGTATTGCCACTCCTGCTCTTTTTTGGTGGCTGTTTGCTTGATGTATTTTTTTCCATCCTTTGATTTTTAGTCAGTTTATGTCTTTGTTTCTAAAGTTTGTCTCTTGTAGACAAGCATATTGATGGATCCTGTTTTTTGAATCTGTTCTATCACTCTCTGTCTCTTTATGGGTGCATTTAGGCCTTTTACATTCGTGTAATTGTTGATAGGTGTGAGTTTATTGTTGTCAGTTTGTAGTGCTTTTTTTTTGTGACACTGACGTTTTCTTTGTTCTTCTTACTCTCCTGTGCTGAATTCCTTTTGTCTGTAGATTTTTATTCATTTCTTTTGTTTTTTGTAGATTTTGTTTTTACTGAGACTTTATGTTTTTCTTCTTTATTTTGATGAGTAGGTTTGTTGACTTTCTTTGTGTTTACCTTAAATTTACCCTTATCTTACTAAGTTTGAACCAGTCTTTTTTTAACTTGATATCGCCTTGCCTTCCTCTCCACTTGAAAGTTCTATACCTACACCATTTATTCTCTCTTTTATTGTTCTGACTTTGTTGTCATTTAAAGATTAACCTCTCTGGTTCCCTATTGTAAATGTTTAGTTTTGGTTAATCTTTGAGAGTTTATAACCTAGGTTGGTATCTGGCTGATGTGGTCTTGTGTCCTTAATTCCAGCTGTCATCTGATGTTCATTTTCAAACCGAAGGATTCCCTTTAGTAATTCATGTAAGTTTGGTTTGGTTTTTACATATTCCCTTAATGTCTGTTTATCTGGAAATGTCCTAATTTCACTATCATATTTAAGTGAGAGTTTTGCAGGATATATTATTCTTGGTTGACAGTTTTTTTCTTTCAAGGTTTTATATATGTCATCCTCTTGCCTTCTTGCCTGCATGGTTTCTGCTGAGTAATTAGAACTTAGTCATATTGTTTCCCCTCTGTATGTGGCTTTTCGTTTTTCTTGAGCTGCTGTCAGGATTCTTTCTCTGTGTTGGGTTTTAGTGAGTGTGATTATGACATGCCTTGGTGATTTTCTTTTGTGGTCTGTCCTATATGGAGTTCGTTGAGCTTCTTGGATGGTCAGCTTTTCATTTTTTATGATATTAGGGAAGTTTTCTGTCAGCAATTCTTCAGTGATCCTCTCTGTGTTTTCTGTTTTCTCCTGCTGTACTGAAACTCTGATTATTTGGAAATCTTTGCTTTTGATTTTATCCCACATCCTTCTCAGTGTTTCTTCATTTTTCTTCGTTCTTTTCTCTGATTTTTCCTCAAAGTAATATCTGAGTTTTTGTCTTCAGTTTCACTGATCCTGTCTTTCATTGTTTCGAACCTGCTCCTCAGACCTTTTATGACACCGTCTTTTTCTGAAATGTTGTTGTTTATCTTTTGGATTTCTAATTTCTATTTTGTATGATTCTTGGTTGTGAATTTATTTTGATATTTTGTCCCTGTATTATTTTCCTGAATTCTTCCTTTTTTTGGTCTGTATTTTCCATGAATTTTTCTGCCTTTTCCATGAATTTTTCTATTTTTTTCCTCATTATTTTCTGCTTTTTGCTTCAACTCTTGGATAGCTCTGAGTATTAGAAATTTAAATTCCCTATCATGTAGTTCCAGTGCCTTCTCTTCTACTGGAAGATCACATGGTGTTTTGTTTTGAATGCCTACTGGAACCATCCAGTCCTTTTTTTTTTATATGTGTTGATATTGTTTGCCGTCTTCAGGACATTCAGTAGTTGTTTTCTTCATTTATTGACTGTAGATTTGCTTTCCATCCTGCTTTTTTGTTTTATTTGGTTATGTCTGAGCAGGTGGGCTGGGCATTCTTTGTTGTTTGTTCATCTGTGGACATAATACTCCTCACCAGCTTGTCCAATGGGCAAGACCAGTCACTCAGTTATAGTACAGCAGGGCAGGTCCAGTGGAAGAGGAGGGGCTGGGATGGGTTGTTTGTGGCATGTACTGGGGCCCACAGGGTGGGGCTGGAGGTCACTGCTGGGCAAGTTCTGGTAGACCATGCCTATGCTTCTCAAGAGTGTAATATTCAGCACACGGTGCAGACAGGTAGGAGGGAGGAGGTGGTTGTGATATGTGGAGCTAAATGGGTGTGGGAAAGAAGAGCAAGAGGAGAGAGAAACAGGAGCCAAAAAAAAAGTGCTGAGGGAGCTTGCCGTTGGAGTGGTACAGACCCAGGGAAGCCATGTACCAGTGGCTTTCTAGCCAGGTGGTAAGCACAGCCCATCAAGAAGGGACAGATACGGCATATGCAGCTAGATGGGTGGGAGAGAGGAAAGGAAGGAAGGAAGGGAGAGAGAGATAAGAAATTAAATTTAAAAAAAAGAGAGAGAAAGGCACACATAGCTAGGTGGTTGGGAGAAAGGAATGGAAGAAATGTAGAGAGAAACAAGAAACCAAAAAAAAAAAAAAAATGCCAGGTGGTTGGGAGGAAGGAAAGGAAGGGAGGTAGAGAGAGACAAGAAACAGAGAAAAAAAATGCCCCAAGGGTGCCCACTGGAATTAGGTCGCCGGCTAAGCAGCACTGCACAGCCTGTCCAGAAGGCGTGTAGATGACACACGGTGCCAGGTGTTCAGGAAAAAGGTAAGAAAGAGAAGTAGAGAGAGACAAGAAAGCAAGAAAAAAGAGAAGAAAGATAGGAAAAAAAATGCCCCAGGGGAGCCCATTAGAAGTGGGCCCCTAGCCGAGTGGCACTGCACAGCCCGTCCAGAAGGAACAGAGATGGCATGTGGCACCAGGTGTTCGGGAGAAGGATAAGGAAGGAAGGTGCAGAGAGACAAGAAACAGAGAAAAAAAGAAGAAAGAAAGTAAAGAAAAAAATGCTCTAAGGGAGCCGTGATGGTTATGATTGTGTGTCAGCTTGGCTCGGCCATGATTCTCCACGTTTTAATGTAATCACTCCCATGATTGAATATACTGTGAGTAGCCAATCAGGTGAAAGGGAGTCTCCTTGGGGGTGTGGCCCGCATCTGTATATAAGCAGACGTTCTGGCTTTTTGCTCTCTCTGGATCCTGGGGCTGCTTCCTGTCGTCTCATCTCCTGTTCTTGGTACTTGAGCTGTCAGCTTATCTGCCGAACCTGGGATTCATCGATCTGCACAGCCTGTGAGTGGGAGCCCTGCTCTCTGACCTGCTGATCTTGGGCTTGCCAGCTTCTGCAGCTGTGTGACTTGGGAGAGGCCTCTACCCTGATCCACGGACTTCGGACGTTCTAGCCTCTACAATCACGTGAGCTGTTTCCTTGATATAATCCCTCTCTCTATATATATATTTATATGCTTTATTGGTTTTGCTTCTCTAGAGAACCCAGTCTAAGAGAGGAGCCCACTGGAAGTGGGTCCCCAGCCCAGTGGCACTGCACAGCCTGTCAAGAAGGAGTGGAAATGACACACAGTGCCAAGTGTTCAGGATAAGGGTAAGGAAGTAAGGTAGAGGGAGACAAGAAATTGAGAAAAGAAAAGAAGAGAGAGAGAAAAAAAAAAGAATGCCCTGAGGGAGCCCACTGGTGTGGTGGCGCGGACTGGGGAAGTGGCTCTCCAGCCACATGGCACTGCACAGCCCATCTAGGAGGAGAAGAGATGGCACACGGTGCTAGGTGTTAAGGAGAAAAGAAGGGAAAAATGGAAGAGAGAGACAAGAAATTGAGAAAAGAAAAGAAAAAATCCCCAAGGGAGCTCACTGGCTTGGTGGTGTGGACTGGGGAAGTGACTCTCAAGCTGCTAGGTACTTCACAGCCTGTCTAGAAGGGGCAGAGATGGCACATAGTGCCAGATATTCAGGAGACAGGAAAAGAAGGAAAGTAGAGAGAGACGAGAAATTGAGAAATGAAGAAAAACAAAAAGGACAAAAGAAAAAGAAAAAAAAAAAATGCCCCCAGGGATCCTACCAGCATGGTGGCGCAGACTGGAGAAGCAGTTCCCCAGTGGAGCAGTGCTTCACATCCTGTCCAGAAGAAGCGGAGATGGCACATGGAGCCAGATGTTCAAGAGAAAGGAAGGGAAGGAGGTGTGAGAGAGAGAAGAAACCAAAAGAAGCCAAAAAAAAAGCAACAACAGCAACAAAAAAAGTCACTGAAGGAGCTGGCTGGTGTGGGTGGGGTGAATCCAAGGGGTACGGAGCCAGTGCCTCCCCAGCAGAGCAACCACGGCCTTCTGGGAATCAGCAGAGGCTGAGCAGGTGTAAGAAATTTGGGGGGTGGGAAAATGTGTATCGCTGGTTACTGGGTGCTCTGTCTCCTGCTGAGAGCTCCGTGAAACTGCCTTCCCGTATTCCCTGTCTGCAGTTCTTGGTGGCTGAGGAGTCCAAGATGGTGAATCCGTGCTGCCTTAACTGATAGGGGACCTCCACTTGGTATCTCTCCTTGCTCTCTGTTCTCTGTCAGTTTCTTTTTCCATTTGGTGCTTGGTTGAGTTCTTTATCTCTTCGTTTGATGTTTAGGGTTCCAGGATTGATGTTTGTCTCTGTTTTACTTAATTTTTCAGGTCTTTGCTGTGGAGGGACAGCATGGTGCTTCTGTCTATAGAGCCATGTTGGCTCCACTCTGTTTACCTATGTTTTATTGACTATACAAAGGCATTTGACTGTGTGAATCATAACAGATTATGGATAACATTGGGAAGAATAGGAATTCCAGAACACTTAATTGTTCTAATGTGGAATCTATACATAGAATGAGACAGTCGTTTGAATAGAACAAGGGGATACTTCGGGGTTTAAAATCAAGAAAGGTATGTGTCAGGGTTGTATCTTTCACCATACTTATTCAATCTATATGCTGAGCAAATAATCTGAGGAACTGCACTACATGAAGATGAATGTGGCATCAGATGTGCAGATGATGCAACCTTGCTTGCTGAAAGCAAAGAGGACTTGAAGCACCTACTGATGAAAATCAGAGACTACAGCCTTCAGTACGGATTACACCTTAACATAAAGATGACAAAAAATCCTCACAACTGGACCGATAAGTAACATCATGATAAATGGAGAAAATATCGAAGTTGTCAAGGATTTCATTTTACTTGGACCCAAATCAATGCCCATGGAAGCAGCAGTGAAGAAGTCAAACGACATATTGCATCAGGAAAATCTGCTGCAAAAGACCTCTCTAAAGTGTTAAAAAGCAAAGATGTCACCTTGTGGACTAAGGCCACTTGTCCCAAGCCATGGTATTATCAGTAGCCTCATATGCTTACAAAAGCTGGACAGTGAATAAGGAAGACTGAAGAAGAATTGATGCATTTGAATTATGATGTTGGCAAAGAATATTGAATATACCATGGACTGCCAGAAGAACGACCAAATCTGTCTCGGAAGAAGTATAGCCAGAATGCTCATGCAGGGGGGACCAGTGCCTGGAGAAAAACATCATGCTTGGTAAAGTAGAGGGTCAGCAAAAGAGGAAGACCCTTAATGAGATGGATTGACACAGTGTCTGCAACAATGGGCAAAAAGATAGCAACGATTGTGAGGATGGCACAGGATCAGGAAGTGTTTTGTTCTGTTGTACATGGGGTCCCGATGAGTCGGAACCCACTAGATGGCACTTAACAACAACAACGATATTTTAGTTTACTACTTTCTCTCCAGCTTTGTCCTATCTGCTATTAAATGCAGTATTGATTTCTTAATTTTTGCTATTGAATGTTTTCATTCTAGAATTTCTATTTTTTCTTTTATAGTTTCCTGTTAAATTCTTCATTTTGGCATTTAATTTATCAAATAATAATTACAATTTGAAGTACATATCTGATAACTCCAATGTTTACATTTCTGACGGTCTGTATTTGGTTTCTGTTTTATTCTTTGATGTCTTAACAATTCTTGTTATTTTGTAGGCCTGTTTTTTTTTTTTTTAATTGAGTACTAGGCACTGTAGATGAAAATTTTAGAGAAAAATGGAAACTTGGATGATGTTATCTTCTTCCAGAAGGGATTTACTTTTATTATGGAAGGCAGTAACAATAGGGATACATCACCTCAATCCAATCATAGATTTAGCAAATTCACTGTTGGGTTTCAGGATGTGAGAGAGCGGGTGTCCTTACAGTCAACATTTATTCCTAGAGTGTAACCCTTCAGTGGTCCCAACTGAAATCCTTTGCTGTTTGTTTACCAGAGCCCTTCCTCCTTGGAGGGCCTAATTTTTGTCCCCTTCACCTCATGAGACATCCTGAAACTGTGTCCATATTTTTAGCCTCTCAGCTGTACCTTTTGAAGTGACAAATGTCTTGAGGGGAAATGTAGTGTCAAGTGTGGGCTCTTCTCTCTCAGAATTTCCCTTTTCTACAGAATTTTTTTCACCTACGCTGTCCATGTCTTCAAACAGTTGTTTTTTTATGTTTTGTTCCAGCTTTCCTAGTTGCTTTTTGTAAGAGGAATGGCCTGAAATAAGCAATTCTATCATTGTCAAAAGCAGAAAAAAGTCTTGTTCACTTTTTATCTTGTAAGTATATATGCACTTTTGTGAACTGCCTGTTTCTCTTTTAGGATGAGGTGGAGAATATAATTTATTTTCTAGGCTGTCTCACAAATATTAACCGTCAATTATTACTATGCACAAAAACATTGTGAAAGATTCTAAGACAGGTATAATAGAACAAAGAGAAAAATACATACACAGATTGGCAGAAGTGTTAAGTACCACAGCAAAGGCAACAAAAATGTATAGCTGGATTCCATTCTCATCCTCATGTCAACATCAACCTCGATTCAAAGGGCTGTCAAAGGACTCTCACGGCTGACGTGCTATAGGGAAGTGTTGCCCAACACTAATTAGAATAGCTGAGCCAGCAAGTCACTCATGTTAAACACAAGTAGGAAAATACAAAAATGTTTCTTTTTCCCCTTTACCTCTAGTTGCCAACAAAACCCATTTAAGGACCTGGCAAAAAAAAAAAAAAAAAAAAAAAGAGTCTAGATGATTCAAAAGAGGAATAAATTGCTTCTGAATAGCAATATCAGGAAAATAACTTTATGGAAAAATTTGCACTTAAACTGGGTCTTGAACCCAATCATAAAATGAGCGAAGGATTGAATAGACATATTACCAAAGAGGACATTTAAATGGCCACCAAACACGTAAAAAGATGCTTAACATCACTAGCCATCAGAGAGATGTAAATCAAAACCATAATGAGATAGTATTTCACTCCCACTAGGATTGCTAAGATAACAAACAAAAAACAGAAAATAACAAATGTTGGTGAGGATGTGGGGAAATTGGAACACTTATCCATTGCTGGTGGGAATGCAAAATGGTACGGCCATTGTGGAAAACAGTATTGCGGTTCTTCAGAAAACTAAAAATAGAACTACCATATGACCCAGCAATTCTACTCCTAGGTACATACCCAAAAGACTTGAAAGCAGATACTCAAACAGAGACTTGTGCACCAATGTTCATAGCAACACTATTCACAATAGCTGAAAGGTGGAAACAATCTAAATGCCCATCAACAAATGAATGGATAAACAAAACGTGGTACATACATACAGTGGAATACTACTTATCCAGTAAGAGAAATGAAGTTTTGGTACATGATACAATGTGGACGGAGCTTGAAGACATTATGCTGAGTGGAATAAGTCAATCACAAAAGGACAAATATTGCATGACTTCACTTATATAAAAAGATAAGAATAGGCAAATGTATAGAGACCAACGTTTCTTAGTGATTACCAAGGTCAGAAGGGAGGGAGAAAAAGGGAGCTATTGCTTATGGAATACTGAGTTCTGATTTACAGTAATGGAAAAATCACATTGATTAAGGGTAGGCTTGCACAGCCAATTAATGTAATTATGGTCCGTAAGTTGCACACCTGTAAAATGTTGAATTGGCAAAGTTGTGTGATATAGTTACAACAATGACCAAAAACAGAAAAAACAAAAAAACAAAAACAAAACAGAATACCTGCTGAGGCTGCTTATGTACAACCAAACACCTCATGGGATTTGGTTCCTTGGTTTGGAAGTTTAGGGTCATGGATTCATGGGACATCCCAGTTACTTGTCCTAACAACATGTTTAGTGCTTCTGTTCTACCTCCTGGTTTGTTTCATAGTGTTTTTGGTGTTAAAAGCTTGCAACCAGCCATCCAAGGCACCACAATTGGTCTCTATTCATCTGGAACAACAAGGAAGGAGAGTAAGAATAGGAGGAGACTATAGAATGTGTGGCTAATTGCCTCCATGAACAACTGCCTCCTTTGCCATGAGACCAAAAGAACTGGATGGTGCCTGGCTGCCATAACTGAACATTTTGATCAAAGATTCTATAGAAGAATCCTGATCAAATGGAGGAAAATGTAGAACCAAATTTCAAATTCTCATGGATTCCAGACTTTCTGGAGCCATGGAGGCTGGATGAACACCTGAAACTATTGCCCTGGGATAATCTGTAAAACTTAAACCAAAAATTTCCCAGTTATGGATTGAACTGTGTCCCCCAAAAGTATGTTTTGTAATTCCTAACTTCTATGCCTGGGTTATAATCCCATTTAGGAATGGGTTGCCTTTGTTATGTTAATGATGCATGATTAGTGTAGGGTGTACTTTGAGTCAATCTCTTTTGAGATATAAAAGAGATTAAACAAGCAAGCTAAGAAGCAGAGATGGAAGAAGAAAGATGACAAGCTTCACGAAGATTTTCCAGGAGCAGAAGCTCAGAAGAGACAAGGACCTTCCTTCAGAGCCAATGGAGAGAGGATGCCTTCACCTCCAGCTGGTACCCAGAATTCAGACTTCTAGCCTCCTAAACTAGAAGAAATAAACTAGTGAGAAAATAAATTTCTGTTTGTTAAAGCCATCCACTTGTGGTATTTCTGTTATAGCAGCACTAGATAACTTGCTCTAACAGATACCTAAAATGTGGAAGCCGCTTTGAATTTGGTAATGAGTAGAGGCTGGAAGAGTTTTAGGGTGCCTAACAGGAAAAGCCTAGATTGCCTTGAAGAGACTGTTGGTAGAATTATGGATATCAAAGGCATTTCTGGTGAGGGCTTAGAAGGAAGTGAGGAGAACTATAGAGAAATCTCTATTGTCTTAGAGAATACATATGGCACCAGCAACAGAATGTTGCTAGAAATGTGGACGTTAAGTGTGCTTCTGATGAGGCTTTAAAAGAAAATGATGAACACGTGATTGGACAATGGAGGAAGGGTGATGCTTTTTATGCAATTGCGAAGAGCTTGTCTTAATTATGTTCAAATGTTTGATGGAAGGTAGGACTTGTAAGTGATGAACTTGGATATCTGGCTGATGAGATTTCTAAGCAAGATCTTAAAGGTGCTGTGTGGTTTCCCTTTGCCATTTATAGTAAAATGTGAGAGGAAAGAGATGGACTTAAAAAGGTGGACTAGGCAATTCTAGACAGACAACTGTTGTTACTATTTGTTGTTAGGCGCTGTCAGGTTAGTTCCGACTCATAGTGACCCCATGTAAAACAGACGGAAACACTGTCTGGTCCTGCACCATCCTCACAGTTGTTTCTGTGTTTAAGCCCATTGTTGCAGCCACTGTGTCAATCCATCTCATTGAGGATCTTCCTCTTTTTCGCTGAAACTCTACTTTACCAAGCATGATGTCCTTCTCCAGGGACTGGTCCCTCCTGATAACATGTCCAAAGTACGTAAGTATTCTGGCTGTACTTCTTCCAAGACAAATTTGTTCATTCTTCTGGCAGTCCATGGTATATTCAATATTCTTTGCCAATGCCATAATTCAAAGGCATCAGTTCTTCTTGGGTCTTCCTTATTCATTGCAGAGCTTTCACAAACATATGAGGCTACTGAAAATACCATGGCTTGGGTCAGGTGCACCCAAGGTGTGGTTTTTTTGGGGAGGTTAGATCAGGATGGTGTCACAGAGTCTCATCAGGGAACTGGTCCAGAGCGGGGAAAGTACAATCTAGAGTTCAGGATATTAGAAAGGACATAACCACCCAGAACCTGGCTGGTTGGAGAATCTTCCAAGTGTCATTTTACTAGTGAGTAACGTGTTTCCTTTTCTGTAGTGGGAATTGGGCCCTGGTTGTGCAGCAGATAAGAGCTACGGTTGCTAACCAAAAGGTTGGCAGTTCGAATCTACCAGCTGCTCCTTGGAAACCCTATGGGGCAGTTCTACTCTGTCCTTTAGGGTCGCTGAGTTGGAATTGACTTGACGGCAACATGGTTGGTTTTGTTTTGGTATAGTGGAAATAATTATCTTTCCTATTCATGGTCCCTAACTTCTTTTGGTGAAAGAACATGGCCATGTTAACAAACAAATAAAAAGTCAGCTTTCAGTTAATTCATTCAATAAATGATTCTGAGGATCTTCTGGATACTGTACACTGTGGATAGGTGGTTATCTGCAGCAAACTGACACAGGCTAAATTTCAAATAGGGCTCCCCCGCTAAGCAGATACCAGTCTAAATAAGGGCAAGCAGGCCAGAATTTCAGTGAACCCTCTGCACCAATCTTATATCTCCCCCAACTGTCTTCCTCAGGAAAAACAAATTAACCTGGTATCCTTTTGTCTCCCAAATAAAACTTGAACTTTCCCACCTACTTACCTGCTTCTCTGGTTTGAATGCCTGTCTGCCCCTGCCTTGCCTATCCAAGACCAATCCATCCTTCAAGCTTCTAAGAGGCCTTCCAGTCTCTGCAGATCTCTCTCCTCTGGACCCTACAGGCAGTGGCTATGCGAATCCTTCGGGGCTGACCCCATATTGCATTGTAGTATCATTTTCAGGAACAAAACCTTACATAGGTGTCTACAAGTGCTTTCAACTACATCAGTGGTTTTCAAGCCAGACTACACATAATACGTATCACCTAGCAAACTCCAGAGATTTTTATTTAGTTGATCTGCAGGGGACCTGGACATGGATGTTTTTAAAAAGCTTTTCAGATGATTCTGATGCAAAGTCAGAATTGACCCTTTAAGGATAGGTACTTCAATTGTAAGTTTCCTTATGACAGGGACTGGGAATGTAATCCCATCTCTAGACCCACTGGGCTATGATGGGCTCTGGGACTTCTCCATTTCCAGGTTCTTCCTACTGTATGTGTCAGAGCCTGAACCGGGTCTTCCAGAAGTCAGACGGTTCCTGCATCTGCCAGGCAGGAGAAGTGTCCAGCAACAACAGGGGCCTGGAAAGTGATGACAGCGACAGTGACGAGGACTGTCAGCCAAAGGTAATGCCCTGCAGTCCCAGGGAAAGGAGAGGCATGAGGGGTAAAGAGGAGTGGTATCCGTGGAGGCCTGCTGTGCACCAGGCACTCCTCATCTGCTGTTTCAGTCAATGTTCACTGCAGTCTTGGAGCTAGGTCGTGTTAACCCTTCACAATGAGAAGATCACAAAGAGGTTGCATCACCTCTTGCCTTGTCATAGAACTATAGAATCTTAGCATTGGAAAGGATCTCAGAAGAGCCATTAAATAGTTCTATCCTTTCTCACTGCTTTGTGTGTGTGATTCTTGTTTGATTTTGAGGAGCATTCTGTTGTTGGCTGACGTGATTGGTCTGAGGGCCCCGGAGGAGCTAACTCCCTGTGGGCAGTGGGCCAAGTCCCCCTGAAGGGGTGGCCATTGCTTGTGCCAATCACTGTGACATTGTCAAAGAGCTTGTGGACCAATTGCCTAGGGTCATGTTTCCCTCTGTCTATGTCCCTTCCATCAACTGTGGCCTGTCTTGAAGTTTCTGTCACTCACTCCTGCATTGTCTCGATAGGAAGGGCGGTGACCCCATGGTTCGTGTCCACACATAAGCCGGGAAGTTAAAGAAAAAACACAGCTGTCTCCTTTCCTCCAAGTCCATGGCCCTTGTGGCAGCAACAGTAATGAGCAAGAGACCCCAGGGGAAGGCAGATCTCAGCAAACTAGAGCCAGACCTACAAGGTCTAACTAATCACCCTTGGAAGAGCCTCCCTTTATGGCCAGCTTTGGAGGCTCTGAGTCTGATGCTGACTAGACACTCAGTGCAGAAAGCCCCTGCTCACGTCCACAGCTACTCACAGTGCCACACTGGGCAGCAGACTCCACTTGCAGACAGCTCATACTTCCTTTGAACCCAAATTTCCTGCCTGTAGTTTCTACCTACTACTTGGAGCCCTGGTGGCACAGTGGTTAAGAGCCTAGCTGCTAACCAAAAGGTTGGCAGTTTGAATCCACCAGCCACTCCTGGGAAACCCTATGCGGCAGTTCTACTCTTTCCTATAGGATCGCTATGAGTTGAAATCGACTTGATGGCAACGGGTTTGGTTTTGATTTTACTTGGTCCTAACCCCGAGGCAGTCCTGTCTCCCCTAGGCCTGGTGAGAACTCAGCCCAGTGTCTGAGGCAGCGCCAGGTGCTTGCTCCACTAGCATCCCCCACCACAACCTCCACCATAATCTCCTTCGAATCAGGGCAGTTTTGTCTTCCACCTTGAAGATCCTGCTCCTTGATAGGAGAAAAGCCAAATAGGAGCTGTTCTGCCTTATCTCCACCAGATGGAAGCAGTCACCACTTGTCCTTGCTGTGTCCGCTGTACGTTTATTGTCTTTGGCTTGGAGGCCCTAGCTAGTGTCTTCAGCATCCTCACAGCCCTACTCCTCTGGCTGTCATTTTCTAGCCATCTCCCACTATCCGTGACCTCTCTTCTGTGTACACAAGTGGCTCTGCATCCCACCTTCCTCCACCCAAGAGGTTCTCACAGTGTGGCCCCAGACCAGCAGCATCAGCAGCACCTGGAAACATTAGAAATGCAAATTCCTGAGCCCTACCCCAGACCCACTGAATCAGAGACTTGGGGAAGGGGGGAAGCTGTGCTTTTACAAGCCATCCAGGTGAGGCCGGTGTTCACTAACGTCTGAGAACCACTGCTCTAGCCTACAGGCCTTTCTTGAATTGAGCCCAGCTGGGAGCCGTTGGCATGCATGAGGAGCTGTTCCCTAGAGTAGTCTGGTTTCCACCCCCGCATGCCCGTCACCAATGGGCCGTGGCTCCCCTGGTCCTAACCTCAGGCCAAGGCCAGTGTTCCTCCAGACTGGTCGGGAGATAGGCTCCCTCCTACCACCCCCAATAACCAAGACACCCTATCCCAGACGTCTCTGCCTCCGTGGAGCCTTGGAAAGTCCCCTTGTCATCTGCATTTCTCTAACTTCTGTGCAGCACAAGCCCTCTTTCCCTCATGGCTGAGTTACTGAGATGGCCTCTGAGCTGGCTTCTTCCCACCCCAGAGAACTGAGAACACAACCCTGTAGAACCAGCCCCAAGTACACTTTCCTCACAATGCTTCCCTCAAACTGCCTGTACTCTCATGGTGCCCTGCGTCAGCCTGGCACATCTTGCCTGGCCCCCCATCTCCTGGCCCCTGCAGATCCAGTCTTCCCCCTTTCAACTGAAGAGGGTAAAACCCATACAGGTAAGATGGTTTCCCAACACAATGAGGTCAGTCAGGGGCAGAGCTTGCCTGGCTGACGTATTACACTTGTGTATTACATCCTCAATCTAATGTTGTGACTTCTTTGATGGAAACCACCTATTTTTGTCTCTGATTTTAATAGGCAAACTCCCTCACCTACAGGAAGCTGAGAATTCTCCCCTCACTCCTGTGGTCTCAGGTCAGAGAGCAGGGAAGGCACTTTGGGGACTCACATCCCAAAATGGAGTTGCTCAAGGCAACCCATTGGGGTGTGAGAAGAAAATATTAAAACTATTCATACTAATTTTTTATTCTCATTATTTTTTATTTTAATATGTATTGTATATGCAGTATTATATGATGTATTATAATAATTTTTACAATGATTTTTTACACTTGGGGGAGCATAGTCAAATGTTTGGCTACCACTGGTCTACATAATTGGGTTATTCGGATGAGTTGTGTCTGGACATCTGTCTTCTCCAAAATGATACCCAAAGAAGGACTCTAAGGCTGCCAGCCCCCTTCTACCACCAAGTACCAATTTTCAGGAGCAGGTGGATGGTGTAGGCCCAGGACTGGCCCAGACCTCCTGAGTCCCCAAAGCTGCCTGGCTAGTTTACCAGTCTCACTTGATGCTGTTTCCTCACACAGGTCCCTTCACACCAGCCTGGTCAATCATGCCAGGTCCCCTGACACAGCCTGGGTGTTCTTACCTCAGAACCACCTCTTCTCTGGAATGTCCTGCCCCTTACAATCCTACTTCAAAATCAGTGTTGACACTCATCTCCTCAGGGATCCCTCCCTGACTAACCCTCACGTTTACTCCTGCTCATCTATCTTTGCTTCTTAGGAAGTGATCTGAGATGCTGTGCCTGGATCCAGGCTCACCAGTTAGACCCCTGGCCGTCTCCCCAAGGCAGCAACCTTGGGCTCTTTCTACCCTCAAGCGCACCCCTGGTCCTAGCACAGCCCCCAGCCCAGGGAAAACATGGTAACAGAATGATGTCCTCAGAGGAGCCTGCTTCCCCCCAGGTCTTGTCCCAGGCCTCCAGAATGTTCTCTGGTGCAGAGAGCCCCTGCCCTGGGTCTTCAGGGAGTGCCAGGGCTAAGGCTGTCTTCTGATGCCCTAACACAGGTTGCAGAGCGCTGCTCACCGGGAGAGGTCCGCCTGGCTGCCACCCGCAAGTGCGTATTCCCCCAGCAGCATGACTGCTCTTCCTTCTACGGGTGGGATACTTAGCACCGACCTGGGCATGTAAGTGAATACAAGCACTTGAGGACAGACTGGATTGGCCATCTCCACACAGGTTCTGACACTGTCTAGAAGTCTGTTTGAAAAGAGCGCTGACAGGGCCTGGCCCTGGTGGGAGACTGAGCCAAGTGCAGGTCCCTCCCATAGGGCACCTGGAGCTGGCCCTGGGGCAGTACTGCCTTGTGGGGAGGACCCAGGCCATCACTGGCTAGGGGACATGCAGTCCAGGGCAAGTAAGAGGGAGGGGCCTAGCCCAGCTTCTGAGCTGACTGCCAGCAGCTGATTCTGAACTGAGAAGGGGTACCCAGGGTGAGTTCCAATCCCCCCGTTGAGCTGTGGACTGGGCAGCACCTCCCCAAGTAGGTGGGAGAAGGACAGGGGAGGGGAAAAGTGAGGGCTGGGAGGTCCTCTTAATAAACAGGGGTATTACAGGCTAATATCTGTCTCTCATCATCCCTGCCTCAGCAGGATGCCCGAGGCAAGTGTGCTAGTTTCTCAAGCATGACCAAGCATTTTGTCCCAAGCACTGAGCCCTCCCTGGGGGCTTCCAGGCTGGCCCAGAGAGCCTGCATTGAGTGAGTTGTTTATTGGTCCCATTAAAAGCACAGTCATCCTTAATTGACAGACACTCCTCACTTTCCCTGAGTATAGGGCTGCTCACAGCCCCCTGGCCTTCCTTGGGGGTCTGCTTGCCACAGTTTGCTGGAGGTCAGCCAGCAGCAGCTCCATGGCTGATTGCGGCTGCCTCCTGTCTTCTCCCCGCAGCCGCCAGTGCTGGAAGTATGTCTTGGCAGAAGAGCTCTGTGATGCCCAGTGTCTGGCCAGGGCCCCTCATCTTTCCTTGGCCTGGGGCCCCAACAGGGAGCTGATCCTCAGAGTGAAGGATGAGGCTGTGGACACCATGCAGAGGGTGAGCCTCCCTGGGGAAGGGCTGGGATGAGAGGGCTGTCTCTGCCCACCAGGAGGGAGTGGGGTGGCACCATCTTGGCACCCTGTGTGGATAGAGCAGGCAGTAGGAAGGAAAGCTTATTTGATAAACTATCTTCTCTATCTAAAACAAACAAACAAACAACAACAACAACAAAAAACAGCTGCCATGGAGCCAACTCTAACTCATGGCAACGCCATACGCATCAGAGTAGAACTGTGCTCTATAGGGTTTCCAATGGCTGATTTTTCAGAAGTAGATCACCAGGCCTTTCTTTGAGGTGCCTCTGGGTGGGCTCAAACCTCCAACCTTTTGGTTAGCAACCTAGCACTCAACCATTTGCACCACCCAGGGACTCCTTTGTTTGAGTTTCCATTCTATGGGTTGGAGGGAAGAGGAGAAAAGAGGTAGTCCATAGCCCATTGCCGTTGAGTTGATTCCAACTCATGGGTGGCCATGTGTGTTACGGAGTAGAATTGCTCCATAGAGTTTTCTTGGCTGTAATCTTTACGGAAGCAGATCGCCAGGCCTTTCTTTTGTGGTGCTGCAGGGTGGGTTCGAAGCACAACCTTTAGATTAGCAGCTGAGCTCAAATAATTTGCACCACCCAGGGACCTAGGAAAATGTAGTCAGTGGTATTTTTTTTATGCCAACGTCAATCATCCAATTTGAATGTCAGAACAGATCTTAGGAATCATCAGTTCCTACTCCTTCATTTAACAGAAGTGTAAACTGAGGCCAGAGGGGTCAAACTGCTTGCCCAGGGTCACATAAACTATGGCAGAGCACAGACTAGAGGCGACTCTAAGCCCCTCAATCCCATCCAGATCTCTGGCTACAGATCAGGGCCATCTCCTAGCCACCATGGAGTCTCCTGTGGTTGTCCTTCGATGCCTCATTGAGGCAGGGAGTAGTCCAGGACTAGGCCTGGTGCAGTTGGTCCATGCAGAACACAGGTTCAGGTCGCCTGCTGGAAGGTTCCAGGCAGTTCTGTCTGCTCTCCAGTGAAGGGCCAGGGAGGACCAACTGGAGGAAATTCCTGGACAGTAGATTTGGGGTGACAGGAAGGTGTGGGGGACTTGGAGGTCTGTAAGTGAAGTGTTTGCAGATAGAGAGAAAAGAGTGGCATGTGATGACTCAGTCAACACAAGTGGCCTAGACTGAGTCAGGGTGTTTTCTGAAGATGCAGAGAATACAGCCCAGGAGGCCTCTGGGCAAGATCTGAGGAGGGAGGAAGGGGAAGGAGGTGTGCAGTGAGTGAGGGGAGGGATGAGGCTGCAGGTGAGCAGGAACTGTATTGATCATCACCTGGGGCCACACCTAGGAGGCGTGGTCTGAGTTTCTGTCCATCTCTTCCCACCAAGTCTCTCTGACCCCCTGCCCTCTCCCAGCTCATAACGCCATATGTTATTCAGGAAGTGGCGAACACTGTGGGGCCAGACCAGCCCTTGCAGGGGAGCTCCAGGACCCACCTGGTTCAGTGTGGCCCCCATGGCACCTTCAGCTTTATTGTCTCCAGTGTGGATGTGCTTCACTCACTCCTCCTTTGTAAGCAGGCAGGGTCCGGTAGGGAAGGGGATACCAACCCAGATCTCCCCAGGAGAGTAGGAGGGGCCGGGGTGTGGACTGTATTCTTCGAGGAAGATGGAGGCATTGGGAGCCCCTGAGGCCACCTTGGAGGACCCTCCCCTGTATCTCGGGATGTTCAGGAGGTGTTTAAAACTCACAGGAGGCCAAGGAAGACAACCCTTGAGAGAAGAGGGGCCCCAGATTTAAAACGAAGGGAGAAGGAACAAGGACAATAGGTGAGCAACTGTGCCTTCTGAGACAGGCCCACGTCCTTCACTTTTCTTCCCAAACTCTCACAGGCTTATCTGAGTCCAGACCCCTGTTCCATCAGACTGCAGGCCTAGAGCGATCCACCCCCCAGGACACCGGCCTCTCTCCCCACATTCCAAACCCAGTGGTCTGCTTGGAAGAGGGGGACATGATTCTTTTCCAGCTTCATATTCTTCCCCACAGTGAGTACCCTGCCCTCCATCTCAGCCCTGGCTCTTGGATTCCTCCCCTGCCAGTCTGGGTGACCTCCCATAAGACTGTTATGGTTTGATTTGTGTCCCCTCCCCCAAAAGATAAGTTCAAGTCCTAGCTCCCAGTACCTGTGAACGTGACCTTGTTTGGAAAGATGGTCTTTGTAGATGTAATTAGTGAAGTTCAGTTCAGTCATACATTTAATCATACAACATGTTTAAGACAAAGAAAACCAAACCCGTTGCTGTCAAGTCGATTCTGACCCATAGCAGTTCTACTCTGCCCCCACAGGGTTTCCAAGAAGTGGCTGATGGATTTGAACTGCCGGCCTTTTGGTTAGCAGCCGAATGCTTAACCACTGCACCACCAGAGTTATAGTGCCCTTGTAAGAGAAGAAGAGGCACAGACAGACAGACACAGAGGAGAAGGTCATAAGAAGACAGAGGCAGAGATTGGAGTGTTGCTGCCACAGCCAAGGAACACCTGGGGCTACCAGAAGCTGGAAGAGGCAAGGAAGGATCCTCTCCTGGAGACTTTGGAGGAAGTATGGCCCTGCCGACACCTGAATTATGACTTCTGGCCTCCAGAACTGAGGGAATAAATCTGTGTCATTTGAAGCCGCCCAGTTTGTGGTGCTTTGTTAAGCATCCCCAGGACACCAGTGCACAGACTAGCCTTTTTACCCTAGCTTGGGCTGCAGGACAGCCGAGGAGACACTCACAGAGGCAACCGGGCATGGCAGCAGGCACAGATGGGGATCACAGACCTGAACTGTCCGTTGGCTCTTGACCCATTCGTCACTCCACCTTTCTAGGACTCAGTTTATGCAGCTATAAAATAGGGAGTCAGGATAGTTATCCTTTCCAGCTCCAGCATTCTGCAACTCAGTCCTGAAGCCTGTGGGCTTTTAAGACTGCTGTGCCTTTGGGTAAATGTGGGGCTCACCTGCTGGTCTGGAGTGAGCACCACTGGAACACCGAGAGACATTATCTCTGACCTGCAGGGCCATCATGTGCTGGCAATGCCTTTGGTGATACCTGCTCAGCTCCTCCATCCTGAGGTCCCTGGCTCCAGTAGAACCTAAGTCTATCAGGCTGGGGGGCCTCTGTGCCAAGGGGTCATCATGCCAGTACCCAAAACCCTCCCCAGGCAGACACTCTCAAGCCTGGGCAGCCCCTCCATCTTCAGACACAGTAGTTTCTGGGGACTATCTTCCTCTTAATGAGCTGAAGCTGTTGTCTCCCTGTAACTCCCATCCATTGGAACCTCATGGAACAAGCTGAATTCCTCTCCCACAAGAAAACCCTTCAAATAACAGAAGAGGGTGCTCCTGGACTTGTCTTCTCCTGGCTCACAAGTCCATGCTCCTCTAGTCACTCCTTGAGTGCTCAGCATCCTTGTCTTTCCCACCCTGAGCTCCACCCTGTGTGGGCCCTCAGAAAAACCTTCATCCCTTTCTGTCCTCCCATCTGGCATTTTTCCAGGCACTGCTGTGAGGGTGGCTGGCACTTCTCCCTCCACACAGGTGAGGCACACAGGTGAGGCAGTGCTGTCACACCCAGAAGCCTAAGGTCCAGAGACCACTGACTGATGGCTGGGCTGGCAGAGATGGGGGCCATGCCCACGGGTCTGCAGCATTAAAGGCAGTGGGTAAGGCAGAGAGGCAAGAAGGCAGTGAGGACCCCAGGACTCAGGAAAATGGGTGTGTGAGAGAGAAAAATGAACCCTGGACAAGGAGCACCACTTGGAACTGGCAGAATGCTGGAGCTGTGCCCAGCTTCCAGGCTGTACTCTCCCATAAACCCTGGAACCTGGGGTAGTCCCACCCTCTCTAAGCCTTGGTATTTGCATCTGTGGAGGCCCTGTGCCCTGGTGGGGGCGATGAAGTTGGAGCCCCATCTTTGGGGGAGGGCTCAGGAAGAAGAAATCAACCTGTGCATGTGAAAAGGCCTCCTTGTGCAGAGAGAATGGCTAAGCCAGGCCAACCTGTCTTGTACCAGAGGTTCCAACCATTCACTTTGTTACTCACTTCCTCA
Source organism: Trichechus manatus latirostris (assembly GCF_000243295.1). NCBI lineage: Eukaryota > Metazoa > Chordata > Mammalia > Sirenia > Trichechidae > Trichechus > Trichechus manatus. The sequence goes on along the minus strand of NW_004444292.1, from coordinate 124,027 downwards.
TGCATTCCACAGCATTATGGAGTGCCTGCTGTATGCCTGGCACAAAGACGAACAAGTTCCCCCTCCGAGAATGTCAGGGCATCCTAGCTGTGCTCACCCCACAAGACCATCAGAGCCAGGGACGTCTGCTCAGAGCCTTGCCAATGGTGTGACTGTTTGGTCTTTCTGCAGGATGAGGTACATTAGGGAAGAAGGGTCTTGTCTTGGCACCAAAATTATTAAATACATGTGGAATTCATTCTGAGTCTTCATTGGAAACCTTTATTAGTGCTTTTCATTCCCTAGGGCAGCATGCTGAGTTCACGGGATTTGGCTTGACTGGGGCTGGGATGTGGAGGCCTCTGAACTTGCCCAACCTTGTATTTCCCAGATCGCTTGGCAAGTCACTACCCTGTATACCAGAAGCAGCATCTGTTCAACAGCAACCCTCACTGGGACTTTGGGGCCTCCAGGAGACTCCACCACCTGGTTCAAGAGACTCACCTCACTTTCTCCAGGTAGTCACAGCTGAGCTGAACCTGGGTAGGTGGGTGAGGAGTAGGGCTGGGTTTCCTTGAGTATAGGTCACAGCCTTCTCCATGAAGGGTGGACATGAGGACACAGAGGCCACAGATCATGGGAGAGGTGAGACCATGTGCAGGCCAGGCTGGCTAGGTATGTTGGTAGGGCAGGTCACTGGAAGCATTGCTGGGCAACAACCCTTCCGTACCTGGTTTGAGCAAGGTCATTGAGGCCAGCTCCCCCACGCTCTCTCCTAAGCCCTTTGCCCCCACAGGTTTGCCCACCAGTTCCAAGATGCTGGCACGTATGTGTTTCGAGACAACAGGCTGCCTGAGAGCATCATCCTGGTGCTGGTGAAGGAGAGGGGGGCTCCCTGTGACCCTGGCCTGTACCCCGTGCAGCCCTCCTCCCCATACCAGCTGGCCAGGCACAGAATCCTCAGATGCCATCTGCCAAACCTGGCCCCAGACTGGACCGTGATCACAGGTACTGTCCTGGGACTCAATACTCAGAGGGCCAGCTGGAGAGGGGCTGCATTAGGGCCTCCAGGTATTGTTTCCACCATAACTGGGCATGGCCCCAAAATACAGATGCATACAAGGGTGGCCCAGCTTGGTGGACCCTGTCCTGTGTTCCCATGGGGGCTCTTCATTTGCCAGGAAAAGAAAAGTAAATTTCTGCCATCTGGGGATGCCTTTCTCATCTTTCCTTTTTGCCCCCTTTCCCAAACCATCAATCTGGGAAATACCGTAGTGAGCAGGGCTCCTGGAGGGACTGAGATGCAGGGTTGCAGAGAACCCTAGAAGAGCCTCTGCCTTGGGTTTTTCTAGTCTTCGTTCCCTTTTGACTTGCTTGTCAATCAACATCAGCCCTGAGCTCTCTGTGCGAACCCTAGGCTGAGCCCCAGAGAGAGACAAACACGAACCCCTGCCCAAGCAGGTGGAGAGAGTACAGGCCTGTGCTGGGCTGGGCAGGTCAGCACATGGCTGTGAGGGGTAGGCCTGGAGGCTGAAGTGTGCCAGAGGGAGGGCCCAACCAGAGTGTCCTGAGGGGGATGTGTCCTCACAAGGAAGGACGTAGAGGAGAGGAGAGGACCTTCCAGTTGGACACCTCACATCTGTAAAACCCCACAGGCAGGAATGAAGATCGTTTTACAGGGAACTGTGAGAAGTTCGCTGTCCACAAGCATCAGGACAGAGAGGCCAGGGACACTGAGGCCATGCAAACTAGTGGCTCTTCGGGATCTCACGCAGGCTTGGGGAGGCGCTGAGTGGCAGTCATGTAGCCTCTCCCCTTATCGCCCACCTTTCAGGAGTGCTGCTGGCTGTTGGCGTCGCAACGGCACTGCTAACAAGCCTGGGCCTCATGCTGAATCCCTCCCTGGCCCTGGCCTGCCCCATGAAGGCGTGGCAGCCTCAGTGGAGAAGCCTAGGGGAGCCTCATGTGTCTGCCGAATACGTGCTCCTCAGGGACAGGTGCACCCCTCCCTTCCCACACTCCCTGCCCAGACCTGTCCCAGCCCAGGCACTTCTGCAGCGGGTCCAGTCACGCCCCTAAGCCCGAGTTTGGCAGAGCTCTCTCCTCGTCCTGCGGGGTGGGAAAGAATGCCCTCCTGAGCTGATCTGGGATGTTCAGGGCTGACCTCGGAGCCCATGCTGGCCCTGCCCCTTCCATGTGTCTGAGCCTGAGCGTTGCTTCTTTCCATCCTCCTGTTCTAAAAAGACCTCTGTACGCGAACTCTAGTGAAGGAGACAATTCCAGGGAGAAGGACATTACCTGGGGCTCAGGTACCACTCCCTTGTGCAGCGAGCCTCCTCTTCCTCTCTGTCTGCCTTCCACCTACACCGCATCCACAGGCACACACTCCAGGAAACAAGCTTGTAAAACACAGACCCTATTTCTGTAGTAGAATCCCTGGGTGGTGGAAACGTTTAACATGCTCGACTGCTAACTGAAAGATTGGTAGTTCGAGTCCACCAGAGTCACCTTGGAAGGAAGTCTTGGTGATCTACTTCTGAAAAATCAGCCATTGAAAACCTTAAGAGGTCACCATGAATCAAGTCATCTCCATGGCAACTTTTTTTTTTTTAATTTCTGTAGCACTTAACAGTTGATAGGACGTTTAATGTCGTGCATCTGATCCTCACAACCGTACCTAAAGCTGAGTGCTTCAAGTATTGTTGTTCCCATCTTATAGATGAGCAGATGGCCTTGGGGAAATGTGAGTGACTTGCCTAAGGTCATCAGTTGACAAGGAGTGGACAGGGAATGCCACTGGGTTGGGGGCAAGGACTCCTTGATCCTGAGCTGTCCTGACCAGGAGCTCTCTGAGACCCAGGGACAATTCTTCAACTTGTGGCTATCTTGCCCTTGTTCACCTCAGGGGCAGGAATGAGGACTGATTCACAGGATGGCTCATCTGCCCCTACCAGTTCTTCTTCTCATCCTGGGGGCTCAGGTGAGGAGGCTCTGTGAGGATGTACCCCTTCCCAACCCCACTCTGGCCTCTGGATCACAGACCTGGCACCAACCCTCAGCAAGAGCTGTGAGCAGAGGGCAATTGGGGAGGGCTCTGTGCAGGTGTGAGCCTTCACTTGCTTTGGAGTCTTCCTCCCTGGACTAGCAGCTGAGCTGTTTCACTCTAGACTACATAAGAAGAGATAGAGTCAGGGCTCAATACATTTTTATTGGCTGCGTTTCATGTAGCTTAAATGTTGCCTCCATTTGCTCTCAATTTCAGAGGTGCATGGGCCAGAGGAAATTGTTGATAATAATTCAGGATTCCCTGGGGGCAGCACAGGACTCCTCTTTTGCTGGAGGCAGAGCCAGGAAAGAAAAAAGAAGGCAACAGCCCTCACTCATCCCTTCACATCACACACACACACACACACACTCTCTCTCTCTCTCTCTCACATGCACTCTCTTTAACACACACACCACATGTGGACATACTCTCACACACTCCAACATAGATACACACTCTCATACACACATACTCTCTCACATACACACACTTGCATGCATGCCTACACTCTTTCACATACGCCCTCTCACACACAGTCTCCCATACACACGCTCTCACACACGCATGCATACACACTCTCTCAAATACACACTCCCACATACATACACTCACTCAATCACGCACATGCATGTTTGCACACATTCTCACACACACCTGTACACACTGTACTCGCATGCATACGCATACACACTCACACACTCTCATGTACACACTCATACACACTCTCACATACATACATTCCTTCTCACACATACACTTTCTCTCACACACACGTGTACACACACACACTTTTCATATACATGCACTCTCACATACTCTCACATACACATACATGTGCACACACATTCTCACACACACTCTCAAATGCACACACATTCTCATATACACACATGCATGTGCACACTCTCTTACACACACATGCATGTGCACTCACTCCCTTACACACACACATGCATACATGCACACACACACGCTGTCATACAAACACTGTATCATACACTCACATTTACACATGCACACACACACACACCCCATCGGGGATGGCACCTGGCCCTGGGACCCTAGCTCTGTGCTGTCCCTGACTGCCTTTACAGAGAGTTTGGAGGCTGGTTACCCTGTTTCCTTGGTCAGTGGCTCTGAAAGAGAAAGAAGAGCACTTTCCTGCAGGGAGGTTAAGTCAAGTTCCACCTACATGCCCCCTCCTCACCCTATTGCCCTATTGGGGTAGACAAGGGTGGTGGGCTCTGTGAGGGGGATGCACACAGCAAAGGGATGAATAAGTAGGGGGTTGACTCCAGCTTTTTAACCCTGAAACGCAGGCTCTAGTCAGAGCTCAGGACTGGGGCGGAAGAAGAAACTAGGGGGAGAGCTCACTGCTGGGCAGCTAGGGAGTGGGGTCAGCCAACCACGGAGGAGGCTGGGCCAGGCAGGGCCCTAGCCTAGAGCATTGTTACCTGAGTCTTGTGACTCCCCTCTTTGAACAAACCTCTTCGGGGTGGGTAAATGCCCACTCCACTGTAGGACATGTGTCTGGGGCAGATGGAGAAGATCTGGATGGAACAAGAAGTCCCAGTTCTGTCTTCTGAAAAGGCTTCTATCCCACACCCCTTACTTTCTAACCAGGGTGGCTCAGTGACAGGCCCCACCAGGCCATGGGGAGAGGAGAAATGAGGCAAGCCCAGCCGTCTCACACAGGATCTGCACCTGCACAGGGGACCGTGTTTGTTGCCCAGAAAAGAAGTCCTGCTTGCATTTTGCCAGCTTGGTGAAGACTCCCCTCTCACCTCGTGTACCATTTCCCCCACCAGGACTGGAGAGGGCAGTGTGGTGGACTGGCAGTGGATACTCACTTAGTGTCACAAACACAACCCTGCAGGTGATACCTGGCAGGCCATGGGGCTGTGTCAAGGAGGATGGGTCCCCAGCCTTCTCTCCTTCAAGACCAGGCTCCAGTGTCAAAGGCAGTTGGAAAGACACCCCCTTGCTCATACATATCCCCTGGGCAGAGCGGAGTAAGTTTGAGGGAGAAGGAGGCTAAGGGGTGTCGTCCCCTTGACAAAAGATAGTGATTCCAGGATGTGGGGGAAACCGTGCCTGGCCCTGGCTGAGCAGGCAGCAGCCTTAATGGAGTTGTCCTCTCCATAGTCTGCTCTCCTGAGGTCAGTTGGGATCACCTCCCTGGCCTAAAAAATCTAAAAACTGGGGCACCTCGGCCTGCAAGTAACTACTGAGCATCCACCATCAGCAGCACACAGTCCTGGGTGCTGGGATCACTGGCAGGTGGGGAGGATGCCGGCCAGCCTGTCCCCGAGTTCACTGAGCTGCAGGGCAGATACAGAACAAAGGACAAGTCTAGGGACGGAGGACAGGAAAGACCATCTGGGATGGCTTCTTAGAGGAGGAGGTAAAGCAGTCAGCTTCAACCTCCTCAAATAAAGCTTGTAGCTGAGGGATGTCAAGGACAGACAGACCCTGTGGGAACAGAAACATCGCCATCAAGCAGAATAAGGAGGCAAAGCCAGACCACACAGACTGGAGAGATAGACCCCCCATGGAGGAAGTCCCCTCTGCAACTATTGCTACCTCCCACCTCTGAAGCCCTCTCCCGCCTCTCCCTGTGCCCATCCAGCCCCATTCTGCTATCCCTCAGGGAGCAAGAGGCCTCTTCCCCTTTCTCAGTCCTGCAGTAGGAGGGCTTTATCCTCTCCTGCTTGCACAGCCCTGATTGGGAAGAGGAGGGAGCTTGCTGCGCCAGCTTGAGACCCAGGGCCTCCTCCTGGCTCCGCTCCTGCTCCCAAGTCTTCCTCTGAGGCTTCCACTCCTCTTTCTGCAGGAGAACTGCTCACATTGAAGACCCTGGAGAATTTCAGCATCTGCACACTCTGTGACAAGCTGGAGGACCAGACCCTGCACGTGGCGGCCCAGCTGAGCAAGCATAGGAGTGATGCACTGGCCTTCTATGCAAGCCTTGGCCAGCCGGTCCAGGGGATCCAGGTCAGCTCCAAGTCACAGACAGCCAAGCCACCACCCATCCCCACCATGGCTGCCACTGCTGTATGGGAAGCGTTTACTCCCCTTCTGGGAATTGCCTAAGCCAAGAAGCTTGGTCTGAAGTGAAGGATACTCATAACTATGAGGTTAACCTGCCTTTGCCTCTTCCAGGACTTTCTGCAGGGCCTCAATGCCCGGGAGCTACAAGCTCTGGGCAGGACTGGGAGCCTGAGGACAGGGGCCAAAGCCTGTTCTGGGACAGATGCTGGACAGAGTGAAGGACCCTGGAGCACACTGGAGCTTTCCCAAGGGAGGACCGGCATCATCCTCCAGGTGAGAGGCAGGCACCAAGGCGCTGACTATTCGTCCTGTAGACTAGTTTCTTCTTTGAATCTTTGCTTTCCCTCTTTCTCTTTTGCTCCAGACTAGTAGAGTCCAATAGCTGTATCTTAGATGGCTGTTCACAAGCTTTTAAGACCCCAGATACTACAAGCAGTCCCCAGATTACTAGGGAGTTCCATTCCTAAATCTGTCTTTAAATTGAATTTGTATGTAAAACAGTTAGGTACAGTTTGTATCTATGTCAGTTAGTCAAATGGTTGTCTTAGTATATAGTGTACCTTTCTATGCATAAAAAACATTAAAGAAACACTTCCAGATACACTAAAACATCTTCAACGTAATAATACAGCAATAATAATAATAATGTTTTGATGCAGTGTTGCAAAATAGTGCCCGTTTATTATTATGAACCATTGTACGTACTTTGAATTTTTAACATAATAGGCATTATGGGGGTTCATTTGTAACTACGGGTTGTACATAAATCAGACGTTTGTAACCTGGAGACTGCCTGTACTCACCAAACTAGGATGTAGAATGTAACTTTATGAACTATATTATGCCAATTGACTGAGATGTCCACAAAACTATGGTCCTAATCCTTCAAACCCAGAAATCCAATCCTGTGAGGTGTTTAGGCATGTCTAAGAAGTATATGTGGTAACTAGTGTTAAAAAAGAAAAAAAAAAAAACTAGAATAGAATAAAATTGAAACTAGCAGAAGTAACACATATTTTAAAAGCAGTATTGCTTCGTGTAACTTTTCTTTCGGTTTTTCATAGAGAAGTATGTGAAAAATGTATTTCTGATTGTGGGCTGTGGTTCAAAAAGTTTGGAGGCCACTGCCCTAGGAGGAATACCAAGAGGAGTAGGCTCTGCCTCTAGGAACTCTCCTTAAATCTTCAGGCCTGGAATTGGAATCCCAAGGCCCCATCAGCCCAGCCCCCTCCTTCAGTCACACTGCACAATCCCTATGACCCTAATGTCCATCTAGTCAGAGAGGTCCCTGTGAGAAGTTCAGAGACACTTGTGTTTGCCTCCGTACAACTTATAATTCAGACCCAGAAAGAAAGGGCCTTTAGGTTGGTTTCTCACCAACATTGTAGTTTTTAAGCTAAGCCTAGCGGAATTTACACTATACCTTACAGAACAACTTAAGTCTAATTAATAAGAATTTACTTTATGGATTCTTCAGTTATTTCCAACAGGCCCAAGAGGCTTGTCCCTGTGGTCTTAATCCCCATGGTGTCCTATAAGGGGGAATGGGGAGGAGCATCTACTCACCCATTTTAGAGAGGAAAAAGTGATTCTCCAGGTAGTTAGGAACTGGCTGCCCAGGTTAACTTTTACTTGAATTTGTTGATGTTAAAGGAGTTACTTAGAGAAAGAAACTTTTTTTCCCCCAATCCCTGTTTTAATTTGTGCAGGAAAAGTTTGTAGCCCATAATGGTGGCATCCCATCAGATGGCTGTGTTGGGGGAAATTATAATTAAAAGCAAAATCTGTTCCAAACCCAGAAAACCTCTCTAAAAAAGTAGAAGAGAACTAAAACAATTTTATTATTGAATAAGCATTAAACCAGAAAGTAATGCATCACACCTTTTTCCTATTTGTATTCACTCTTACAGCTATCTGTTCTATCTGTTCAATGTAATCTGAAAATTTTAATTCAGCATTTAAAACATTTGATCTGAGATTCTTTAGAGGGTTCTTCCCTGAGGTCTGCCTCATTAGGAAGGGCACACACAAGGATGCTGTCTTGTCAGCATCAAGAGATGACCAAGGAGATCTCCCCAGAGAGGAAGACAGCCACTCAGGGCTGTCTCACCACAAAAGGGAACTGTGAGCTTGCAGAAGCTTTGGGATCCCAGCTTCCCTGACTGGTGCCCTCCTGTTTGTGGTTGTAAACATATTACATTTAATCCATTAATTATCACAGGAAACCTATGAGGTGATATTATCACTCTCATTTTATAGATGAGGGAATTGAGGCTTAAAGAGGTTAAGTGACTTACTCATGGTCACATAGAAAATGACAGAGTCAAGCTAGAAGCCCAGATCCCTGCTGTACGTCTCCTAGAAAGGGCATGAAGGAACTTGACTTCACTAGGTCCTGAGGTCCCTCTGCTTGGCAGCCAGGCCCCCTTCTAAGACCCCAGCCATGGTTTTTCCCGCCCAGAACTCCTGACCCTTCTGTGGAGACAGGCTGGTCTGGCTGAGCTAGGGCTTCACTCCTTGTACCTCAGTGCAGGTCACTCTCCACTTTTTCCATTACCTCAGTCCTGGAATAAGGGCCTAGCTTCTGGCCTGGGGGAGGGTATTCAGGGAGCAGGCCAGACAAGTGCCAGAAGCCCTCCTGTCCTGCTCTAAGCTGGGACCTGTGGGACCTCGAGCATCAGGCAATGACATCGAGCAGAGTCTTCCTTGATCGTCTCTCCAAACCAGTCTCCCTTTTAAACTTCGCTTCCATACACTTATGGGCTAGGACATCTGGCCAAACCATTGTGAGAAGGAAAAGGACAAAGAAATCCACTTTACTATGAAATCTGCCTAAGACCTAACTATGAAACACTATGACCTAAAGCTTTCTCTCCATGTTCAGTGATATGGCCTGGGGGTCAAGAACTGAATAAAATCATACCTTCATTCTTTGTTATTACTAACCACAAGGTAAAACCAAAACTAAACCTATTGCCGTGGAGTCAATTCTGACTCGTAGAAGGGGATTTCATTTTTTTCTTGGGGTGGGGCACTTAAAAAAAAAAAAAAAAGATGTGACACTCCAGCAAATTAAAAAGAAAAGAGTAACTAATCAACACTTTGGTGAAATTACCGTATGACCCAGAAAACCCACTCCACTCCAGAAAAGCTCATTCCAGAGTCCCAAGGAGATGGGTTAGCACTGGCACAGCACTGTGAAGGCAGAGGGTGTGTGGGCAATTTTGGGGAAACTGACAAGCGTGGGGGTTAGGAGTGAGCAGTTAGGGCAGTTAGAGGAAATAAATGAGATGTATAAACATTTCTGAGTTAAAAAAGAATGAGATTTATAGGAAGGGAAAAGACCTTGTATGAAAATTAAAACTTTCCTACACAAAACAACACTATATATTCTTCAAGGTCATATACTTGTATATTTAGCACATCAGAGTGTCTACCTAAAGGAAAGAAGGAGATGAAAGTGGGAGTCTGATATGAGAGGGGAAAAATAAAATAAAAAGTAGACAGCCCATACAGACCAGGGACTGGCAGATGTGAAAAGACTAAAAATGGTGACATTAAATAAATATCGGGAATGGGGTGTGTGGTTGGGTGACAAGAATGTGTCTGAGGCCATGCTCCTTGTTCTCCCTCCCCAGGCTGCACCCCCAGCATCTCTCCCAGGGCCATTCCCTCAGAGCTGGACAGAGCCATCGCATCCCTGACATCTGCATTCTCCCATTCACCCTGGGGAGCAGCAGGGGCCTGCAAGAAGGTGATAGGCCTCAAGGGAGCAATTGAACACACTTGTGTGTGCACAGCAGTTTGCCATCACTTTGACCCCATGGAGGTTCATTTGGCTTACACTGTGTAGCTGAAACTACACACACATGCACACACACAACACACACACCATAAACCACACACATCACACACACACCATATACCACACACATCACACATCACACACCATATACACACCACACACACAACCACTCACTACACACCACACACATACACATACCACACCACACACACACAGACACACACACCACACCATGCACACATACTATACACCACACACCACACACACACACCACAACATACTCATAAACCACACACACACACTCACACCGGGAGGTAGTGGGGGAGATTCAGGTCGGCCTGCCTAACTCCCTACTCTCTGGTCAGAATTCCTCCTGGACCAGAAATCCAGGATTGTCTGGTTTTGGCTGTTTATCTTCAAGATGTTTGTCTAAGACAATCACTCTAAATTGCACTAGCTCATCCTTTGGCCCATGACACAGAGTTCAGCCAGGTAGCACCATTCATTGAACCTCCCTGAGAGCAGTATCTTACAGGGAAGGAGGACACAGCAGGCCTCTTCTCAGGAGGCCCCAGTTGAGTCTAACAGTGAAGACAGGCCACTCTGGTGGTAAAGTCACAGTACCATAAAGCAGCACAACATGAAGGGCAGCACGTGTAACTGGAGAAGTCAGGGGCATTGAGGAGGAAGGCCATGACTCAAACTGAGTCTGGGCTCCTGTTGGGCCCCTCACCCTCAGAAGGCAGGTGGCTGGGTTCCCAGGAACCTAAGGCAAGCAGCGGCCTGGTCACCCTGAGAGGTGGAGCCCCAAACTCAAGTCATTGTCTGTCCCCTGAGTCCCTCATCAACACTGCCCTCACCATCACTGCTCTTTGCTGGACCCAGATGCTGAGGGGAGAGTTGCAGGATGCCTTCCCTCCAGGCCCCTGATCAGGCTGGTGCACAGCCTCCCTCTGCCCGTCCACTGAACCCCCATGTGATGAATGTGATGCTCCTGAAGCTCCAGCTTTCGCTCTCCAGTGAAGGACCCCGAAGGGCATGGTGAGGGGCTATCATCAGCACTGAGGCTCTCACAAATTGCAGTTGTCTTCTTAAGGTACAACTGCTGGCTCCCTGGGACTGAGAGTATTGCTTTTCATAACCAGAACCTGATTTAAAGTCTTAATCCATTCAGATCCAGCTACAGCGTGTCTAGGCTCCCTACCTGCAGTAATCCATCATGGTCACAGCCATCAGGGCAAGGAGTGCTGGAGCAACATTCCCCCTCCCAGGCCTGAAAGGGTGAGGGTATGGGGCAGTCCCTGCACTGTGGAAAGAGCACTGTGTGGAGAGGGCACCTCCTGGCCAGGCCTCTGCAGAACACAACCAGCTTGCACAGGCAGGAGGCTTTGTGGATGCTTTCACCCACCTGATGGTTACCCATCACCTCACCACTGCATCCTTCTCTAGCTGGCAAACCCCTGGGGAGGAGTGAGAAGAGTGCATGCACTTTTTTGAGTCTGGCTGTGGTGGGATGTGCTAGAGGTTGGCAGAGGCCTGACAGGAGCCTTTGGCTTCCTCTTGCCCCCAGGCCCCAGGAGGACCAAGGACCTCCATGGCTTTCTTCAGGTGAAGCTGAAGGAGGAGGTGCTGAGAGCCCAGGGCCTGGGACAGGGACCTTTGTGGCTGGACACTGGGGCCTGCAGGTAGGTCCTGGTTCTGGGGCCAAAGCCATCTTCTTTCATGAAGCCTTGTGGGTCCTCATGTCTTCAGACCTCTGCACCCCCTTTGAGGGCTCTGTCCTGTTGACCCCACCTACCTCTCAGTCCCTGCTTCTTTCCTGCACCCCCATAGGTGGCCCTGGGAAACCTAAATAAACACAAGGCTGGAGAGCATGTAACCGAAAGGGATATTTCGGGAGAAAGAAATTCAGATTGGAGAATGATGGTCAGGAAAATTACTGATTCAGTCAAAAAGCATTCATTGATTGTCTGCAATACTCACAAGATGGGCAATGATATGGGAGCCTGTGAAGGCTTAAAGGAGTTTCCAAAGCAATGGAAGAAATCTCAAAAGAAAGCAACAATAGATATGAACACATAATAGTATAAAACTTCTCTAGGTCAAAAAATTTGCCATCAGCTTTACTGGAGAATTCTACCAAACATTAAGAGAAGAGCTTATACCTGTACTACCCAAACTGTTTCAGAATATAGAAAAGGAAGTGACACTTCTGAATTCATTCTATGAAGCCAGCATAACCCTGACACCAAAACCAGTCAAAGATGCCACACACAAAAAAAGAAAATTACAGACCAATATGTCTCGTGAATATAGATGCAAAAATTCTCAACAAAATTATAGGCAATAGAATTCAGCATCATATCAAAAAATAATACATCACAACCAAATAGGATTCATACCAGGTATGCAAGGATGGTTCAACATTAGAAAATCAATCAATGTAATCCACCACATAAATAAAAGAAAAGAAAAGGATCACATGATCATCTCAATTGACACAGAAAAGGCATTCAGCGAAGTCCAACATCAATTCCTGATAAAAACTTTCAATAAAATAGGCATAGAAGGGAAATTTCTCAACATAATAAAGGGCATCTATTGAAAACAAATGGCCAACATCATTCTTAATGGAGAGAAGCTAAAAACATTCCCCTTGAGAACAGGAACAAGACAAGGATGCCCTTTATTACCACTCCTATTTAACATTGTGCTGGAAGTCCTTGCTAGAGCAATAAGGCAAGAAAAAGAAATAAAGGGCATCCAAATTGGTAATGAAGAGGTTAAACTGTCCCTGTTTGTGGATGATATGATACTATACATAGAAAACCCTGAAGACTCCACGGGAAAACTGCTGGAACTAATAAAAAGATTCAGCAGAGTATCAGGATACAAGATAAACTTACAAAAATCAGTTGGATTCCTAGACACCCATAAAGAGAACGATGAAAAGGAAATCAGGAAAACAATACCATTTTTAGTAGCCCCTAAAAAAATAAAATATTTAGGAACAAATCTAACCAGGGATGTAAAAGACCTATACAAAGAAAACTACAAAACACTACTGCAAGAAACCCAAAGGGACCTACATAAACAGAAAAACATACCATGCTCACAAATAGGTAGACTCAACATTGTGAAAATGACAATTCTACCCAAAGCAATTTAAAAATACAATGCAATCCCATCCAAATACCAACAACATTCTTTAAAGACATGGAAAAACTAATCATTAACTTTATATGGAAAGGGAAGAAGCCCAGGATAAGTAAAGCACTATTGAAGAAGAATAAAGTAGGAGGACTCGCACTACCTGACCTCAGAGCCTAGTATACAGCTACGGTAGTCAAAACAGCCTGGTACTAGTTCAACGACAGACACATTGACCAATGGGACAGAATTGAGAACCCAGATGTAAATCCATCCACCTACAGTCACCTCATCTTCGACAAGGTCCCAAAGTCCATTAAATGGGGGAAAAGACATCTTTTTAATGAATGATGCTGGCAAAACTGAATGTCCATCTGCAAAAAATGAAATAGGACCCATACCTCACACCATATACAAAAACTAATTCAAAATGGATCAAAGACCTAAATATAAAGCCAAAAACTACAAAGTTTATAGAATAAAAAAATAAGATCAACGCTGGTGGCTGTAATACGCAGCATTAACAGGATACAAACCATAACTAACACACAAACTCCAGAAGATAAGCTAGATAACTGGGATCTTCTACAAACTAAACACTTACACTCATCAAAAGACTTAACCAAAAGAGTAAAAAGAGAACCTACAGACTGGGAAAAAAATTTTGGACATTACAAGTCAGACAAAGGTCTAATCTCTAAAATCTGCAAGAAAATCCAACACCTTTACAACAAAAACACAAATAATCCAATTAAAAAATGGACAAAGGAAATGAACAGACACTTCACCAAAGAAGACATTCAAGTGGCCAACAGACACATGAGGAAATGCTCCCAATCACTAGCCATTAGAGAAATGCAAATCAAAACCACAATGAGATACCATCTCACACTAGCATTACTGGCACGAATCAAAAACGCTGGAAATAGCAAATGTTGGAGAGGCTGCGGGGAGATTGGAACTCTTATGGACTGTTGGTGGGAATGCAAAATGATAAAACCATTTTGGAAAATGATATGGTGCTTCCTTAGAAAGCTAGAAATAGAAATACCATACGATCCAGCAATCCCACTCCTAGGAATATATCCTAGAGAAATAAGAGCCATCACACGAATAGACATATGCACACCCATGTTAATTGCAGCGTTGTTCACAATAGCAAAAAGATGGAAACAACCTAGACGTCCACCAACAGATGAATGGATAAACAAACTATGGTACATACACACAATGGAGTATTATGCAATGATAAAGAACAATGATGAATCTGTGAAGCATCTCATAACAT
>NW_004444292.1:81150-109608 GCF_000243295.1 Trichechus manatus latirostris | reverse complement strand
TCATAACATGGATGAAACTGGAGGACATTATGCTCAGCGAAATAAGTCAATCACAGAAGGACAAATATTGTATGAGACCACTACTGTAAAAACTGATGAAAAAGTTTACACACAAAAAGAAACAATCTTTGTTCGTTACAAGGGATGGGAGGGGTCGAGGGGAAAATACTAAATAGATAATAGATAAGTGGTAACTTTGATGAAGTGTAAGACAGTACACAACACTCAGGAAGCCAGCGCAACTTTTACAAGGCAAGGTCAGTAAAGCTCCATAGACACATCCAAATTCCCTGAGGGACTGAATTGCTGGGCGGAGGGCTGTGGGGACCATGATCTTGGGGAACATCTAGCGCAACTGGCATAACACAGTTTATAAAGAAAATGTTTTACATTCTACCTTGGTGAGCAGTGTCTGGAGTCTTAAAAGCCTGTGAACAACCATCTAAGATACTCCACTGGTCTCACACCTTCTGGAGCAAGGGAGAATGAAGAAAACAAGATACAAGGGAAAGACTAGTCTAAAGGACTAATGGACCACAACTACCACGGCCTCCACGAGACCGACTCCAGTACAACTAGATGCAGCCCGGCTACCACCACTGACTGCTCTGACTGGGATTACAACAGAGGGTCCTGGTCAGAACTGGAGAAAAATGTAGAACAAAATTCTAACTCACACAAAAAGACCAGACTCACTGGCCTGACAGAGAGTGGAGAAACCCCAAGACTATGGCCCTTGGACACCCTTTTAGCTCAGTAATGAAGTCACTCCCGAGGTTCACCATTCAGCCAAAGTTAGACAGCCTCATAAAACAAAACAAGACCAATGGGGCACAACAGTCCAAGGACAAGGACTAGAAGGCAGGAGGGGACAGGAAAGCTGGTAATAGGGAACCCAAGGTTGAAAAGGGACAATGCTGACATGTCGTGGGGTTGTTAACCATTGTCATAAAACAATATGTGTACTAACTGTTTAATGAGAAACTATTTCTTCTGTAAACCTTCATCTAAAGTACAATTAAAAAAAAAATTGCCATCAATTGTTGCTTCTTTATTGCCAAAAACATGTAAATGGCCCTAACAGAAGAGGAAATACAAATGAAGACAGTTTATGAAAAAGTTCAAAAAATCAAAGAAATATGTACTAAATTAGTTGCCTTTTTTAAGTCTACCTAGAAAACAAGTACTAAATGATTGTGAGGATTGTGGAGACATTCCCATATCCAGCTGGTGGAAGGATAAAAAGTTAAAACCTTTCTGGAAAGCAAGTTGGCAATTTGTATTGAAAACCTCTAAAATATTTAACTCTCTTTGACTCAGTGTTTCCAATTCTAAGAATCTGTCTAAGGGAAATAATTTTAAAATATAGACCGACATGAGTAACATATAATGAACAAGACTGTTCATTGCAATGTTTTTATAATATTAAAATCAACGGAGATAGCCTAAATGTTCAATACTGTAAGGGTTCCCTGAATTGTGCTAGAGCCCTGTCATGAGATATTAT
Source organism: Trichechus manatus latirostris (assembly GCF_000243295.1). Lineage (NCBI taxonomy): Eukaryota > Metazoa > Chordata > Mammalia > Sirenia > Trichechidae > Trichechus > Trichechus manatus. Next base: position 108,101 of record NW_004444292.1, on the reverse strand, counting down.
GCCTTCACTAAAAATGATGTTATAGAGAATTTTTAATGTCATTAGGTAAGAAATGAGAGTAGAGAATTGCATTATGGCATGATTTCAAATATGAGGACGTATATTTATAAAAAGAGAGTAGAGAGCAGCAGAGAGAGGGCCATAAAAACAGGAAAGAGACCTGCATGAGAAAAGGGAGAGTCAATCTGAAATATGGAGGCCTGAAATGTAAGAATGATGAGTGGGTATAGCAGTTAGCTTTTCCTGCATAACAAACCACCACAAAACCCCAGCAGCATATAGCAATAAGCGCCTATTTCTCATGGGTTTGGGGGATTCAGCTGATCTGGTCTGGGCTCTGTTGGGCAGTTCTGCCAGTCTAGTTAGGGCATCTGCATTTCAGCTGGAGCTCTGCTCTGGACTGGCTGGGGCACTTTAGCTGGGACAGTTGTGCTCCATGAGTCTCTCATCCTTCTTCCGGGACCAGCAGACTAGCCTGGACATGTCCTTCTCATGGTGATGGCAGACTCTTGAGGCCTAGGCTCAGAAGTAGCACATTGTGACTTCCGCCTCATTGTAATGGCCAAAGCAAGTCACATGGTGTGGCCCAGCACTGAGAGATGAGAAAAAAGCCCTCCCTTCCCCCAATGATGGGAGGGCACTGCAAAATTATATGACTGTGTGATTAGTTTTCTTTCCACCAAATGCATAGGAAGCTCCATTAGCGTCCAAGCCTTAACCGGGTGGAAGGGGAAGTTGTTGTTTACTGAAAGTCTCCTAGAGGCCAGACTCTGTGCTGGTCACTTTCACACAGAACACCCCACACAGTCCTCACAGCAAGCCTCCAAGATAGATCTTTCTTTCCTGTTTCTTCAGAGGAGGAAGCTGAGCCTCAGAGAGGGCAGGTCGCTTTGCCCAAGGGAGAGTTTCAGATCCCATTTTGTCTGCTTTCTCTTCTGTATCCTGCTGCCTGACTTATTTGGGAGCACAAATGAGGCAGAGGAAGGAGGTCATGCCCCAAGATCCCTGTTCTTAGGAAGCGCATTACTTCAGTCAACATTTAATGAGAACGAGCTGAGTGTAAGGGAGTAGAGGATTCATCGACATAAACAGCCCAGGCCCTCTGTTCAGGAAGCTCACCATCAGTCCAGCCAAGCATCTCAGTGCCCAATGAGATAGCAAACTCACACACAACACTGACACTTGTAAATACATATGTGTGTGTATACAAACACACACATAGAAAGAAAAAAAGCACTATCTATTAATGGATACAACTGGACAATACTTAAAATTTCTTATTGTTGTTAGTTGCCATCTAGTCGATTCCAACTCATGTGCAGAGTAGAACTGCTCCATAGGGTTTTCCAGGTTGTTTCCTTTTGGAAGCAGCCACCTTTCAGCTAGTAGTCCAGCACGTAACCATTTGCAACACCCAGGGACTCCTTTAAAATTTCTATCCCCTGTATTTCTTAACTTCTCCTGTATGTTTCCCCTCTCTGGGTTGCATTCCAGGCGGTTTCCTCCAAAGTTTCTACAAACTCACTCCAGTTTTGTCTGTATTTAATCCATCAATCTCATTTTTATTTCATTGACATTTTTTCATTTCTAGAATTTCTCTTTTTTTTTTTTCCTGTAGTGTTCCTGTTCTTGCCTTATAGATTTAATTCCTTCTTTTATAATGCTCATGCTCAAATTTCACGACTATCTTTAGTTTGGGGTCTATTTTTTTATTGTGTCCATTGACTCTCATAGCATTGGATTTCTTTGCCTGCTTTGTGTTTTCATGTTTTTACCTGTGAGCCATCTTCAGTAGCATTTTCTTCTGTGCAGGCTTTTCTGTGGGATGATTTTGCAGTTGTCTCTACATGTACACTCTGGGGTCCTTTGTCTCCCATCCTGTTTGTAGGTCATTTTCTGGGCTCTAGGTTTCCACATCTCTCATCTGGGTAGAGGGTTCTGCTTCATGCTGGTGTGCTGTGCAGGCTCGTAGTTCCAATTCCTCACACTGATTCTGTTCCAACACTATCCTGAGCAAGAAGCCTACTCAGCTCCATGGTCCATGTCCTCAGGCTGTGGAGGTTCTCAATCCTGGTTCCATACTTTACTTAGGAGCCCTGTATCAGTTCCCCCTCCATAAATGGGCCTATTGCCTCAACTCCTGCCCAAGGTGGTAATTAAACTTCAGTCTCTAAGGAGTAATATCTGATATGTGACGTGGCTTCAATTCCCTTTTACCATGGAGTTAGCTCTTCATCTCTGGTATCTGGAGAGATTCTTTCAAGTGTGGCTGTGTGTTTTTATTTTATTACACTTGGCACTTAATTTTGGAGCAAGAGTTGGACTTTCTGTAATAGCTTAATTTGTCAAGCAATTGGAAGTTGTATTAACTCACACTTATTTGGTTATTAATTAGGTTAAACATTATTTAAAACATTTGTTACTTTATTTTCCTTTTTTGTGTGTGAGTTGCTGTTTATGTCCTTTGCCCATACACCCTCCTCAATCTTGTAATTATTTCTTCCCTTGGTCTCAGTGGCACCACGTTCTCCTGGTTTTCCTTCCTCCAGATTTCTCCTTCTCTATCTTCTTTGTGCCTTTATTGTAAGGGCTGGTATTCTGCAGGGACTCATGCTTGGACCTCTCTTTGGGCAGTCTACCCACATCCATAACTTCAACTATAACAAATACATCAATGGCCCACATCTTTACCTCTGATTCAGATTTCTCTCCTGGACTTTTAAATACCCAACCAATTACATGACGTTGGTCTTCATTTGGTGGCCCCATAGATATCTGAAATTCATTGTGTTCCAAGCGAACTCGTTCACATCCATGATGTCATTATAATTCCAGAGCCCTTGTATCTTCCTGCTTTGCAATCCTTAGCACATGACTTTCATCTTCATAGTCACTGTTATGGATTAAATCGTGTTCCCCCGAAATATGTGTTGCAAATCCTAACCCCTATTCCTTTGCTTATATTCCCATTTGGGAATGTGTTTTCTTTATTAAGTTAATAAGGCAGTATTAGTATAAGTAAATCTCTTCTGAGATGTAAAAAGAACAGATTGAGCAAGGGAGGAAGAAGCAAGCAGAAATGGGGGAAGATAGATGCCACACTATGTGAAGATAACCAAGGAGCCAAGGAATAGCTGAAGAGACAAGGACCTTCCCCCAGAGCCAACAGAGAGAAAAAGCCTTCCCCCTAGAGCTGGTGCCCTGATTTCAGACTTCTAGCATTCTAAACTGTGAGAAAATAAGTTTCTGTTTGTTAAAGGAACCCACTTGTTGTATTTCTGTTATAGTAGCACTAGGTAACTAAGACAGTCACTTTGGTCACAAGATGGCTGCTGGAAAGGCAAGAAGGTTAAAGGGCACAGGCCAACTAAGTCAGCTCCTTTTTTAAAGCAGGTTTTCCATAATCCACCCACTCAACAACGTTCTTTTACTTCTTATTGATCAACTTGAGCATCTCTATCTGCATGGGAGTCTGAGATACATAGTTTTCCAGCTGTGCACATTGATACTTCCAACAAAACTAGGGTTTTATTAATAAGAAGGTCTCTGCCACAGTGGCCTCTCATTGCCTAGTGGACCACACATCTATGGTCAGCTGGTTTTTGGCAAGGGCGCTAAGTCCATTTGATGGGAAAATAAGAGTCTCTTCAATAAATGGTGTTGGGAAAGTTGGATTTCCACATGCAGAAAAATGAAACAGGATCTATACCTCATACCATGCACAAAAACAAATTAGAAATTGATTAAGGACCTAAATGTGGAAACTAAAACCATAAAATTCTTAGAAGAAAATGTAGGAGCAATGCTGTTGGGCCTAGCTTTTAACAGTGAATTATCTGATATAATAACAAAAGCACAAACAGCAAAAGATAAATAAATGAGACCTCATAAAAATTAAAAACTTTTGTTCATCAAAAGACTTTAACAAAAAAGTGAAAAGACAAGCAACCGACTGGGAGAATGTCTTTGGAGATCATAGTGTGATAAGAACCTAATAACTAAAATATATATAAAACTTCAACGACTTAACAACAAAAAGACAAATAACCCTATCATATAATGGGCAATGGACTTGAATAGATGCTCCAAAAAGAGGACATTCAAAAGGTCACCAAACACATGAAAAGATACTCAACATCACTAGCTATCAGAGAGAAGCAAATCAAAACCACAATAAGAAATGGAGCAACCAGAACAGAATTAATGAGAATATTGACACATTGTGAAAAATGTAACCAATGTCACTGAACAATTTGTGTAGAAATTGTTAAATGGGAACCTGTGTAAACTTTCACCAAAAGCATAATAAAGTATTATTTAAAAAATAAATAAAACCACAATGAAATACCATTTCGCTCCCACTAGGATGGCTAAGATTAAAAAAACAAGAACAGAAAATAAAAATGTTGGCAAGGATGTGGGGAAATTGCAACCTTTACCCAATGCTGGTGAGAATGCAAAATAGTACAGCCATTGTGAAAAACAATGCGGTGGTGCCTCAAAAAACTAAAAATACAACTACTATATGACCCAGCAATTTCACTCCTAGTTATGTACTCAATGCGTAGCAGAGCAGACAAGGCCCTTCATGGTCTGCATCATTTTCTTCCACTTTTCCAAACAAATTCCATGCTTCACTCAAACTGAGCCTTTACTACTTTCCACAAGAACCTGAACATCCCCTTTGGTAGCATCATTACACTTAAAATTCCTTGTTCAATTTCTTTCTTGATAAATTGTAAACTCCATGAAGTCTGCTAATGTATTCTCAGAACTTACCATTGACTTGGCACATATGGGGCACTCAATAAATCTTTTCTAAATTATGTGCCTCTGTCTGTATGTCCAGATGACTGGGTGGATGGATGGATGAACTGACAAATGGACAGACGTTCCCTATGCTCTCCTATATCTCTGTTTTCACACATGCTGCTCCCTTAGCATAGAATGCCCTTTCCCATTCTCCACCCAGCTAACTCCTATTTGTCCTTTAAGATTCAGCTGAGATGTCCCCTCTTTCAGGAAGCTCTCTCTGACCACACTTACCTTGGTTAGGTGCTCTGCTTCTTGCTCCTATAATACCTTGTGCATCTCTCTATGATAGCATTTCCAATGCTGTCTCATACATATGTATTTATTACTTATCTCTTTGAAAGTAAAACCTGACTGTAACTGTATGCCCAGCACTGACTCTACTTCCTGTCATGGTGTAGGAGTTCATAAATTTTATGTTTCTTTGTGTGTGTGTGTTAAAATATCTATAACCTAAAACTTACCATTTTAGCCATTTTTAGTGTACAATTCAGTAGCATTAATTACATTCACAATGTTCAATAGCTTTTTTTTCCCTTTTGGTTCTTCTTTTTAAAAAAATTTTATTGTGCTTTAGGTGAAAGTTTACAGCACAAATTTCTCATTAAAAAATTTATATACAAATTGTTTTGTGACATTGGTTGTAATCCCCACAATGTGTCAATACTCTTCCCGTTTTCCTTTACACCCCAGGCTCCCCGTGTCCATTTGTCCAGTTTTCCTGTCACTTCCTGCCTTCTCGTCTTTACTTTTGGGCAAGTGTTGTCCATTTGGTCTCATATATTTGATTGAACTAAGAATCACGTTCCTCATGTGTGTTATTGTTTGTTTTATAGGGCTATCTAACTTTTGGCTGAAAGGTAGATTTTGAGAGTAGCTTCAGTTCTGAGTTAGCAGGGTTTCTGGGGGCCATAGTCTCGGGGGTTCTTCCAATTTCTGTCAGACCAGTAAGTCTGGTCTTCTTTTGTGAATTTGAATTTTGTTCTACATTTTTCTCCCACTCTGTCTGGGACCCTCTATTGTGATCCTTGTCACTGTTGTTGGTAGTGGTAGCTGGGTGCCATCTAGTTCTGGGCTGAAGCTGGTGGAGGCTGTGGTTCATGTGGTCCTTTAGTCCTTTGGACTAATATTTTCCTTGTGTCTTTGGTTTTCTTCATTCTCTTTTGCTCTGGGTGGAATGGTACCAATAGATGTATCTTAGATGGTTACTCACAAGCTTTTAAGTCCCCAGACACTACTCACCAAAGTAGGATGTAGAACATTTTCTTTATGAACTATGATACATCAAATGACCTAGATGTCCCCCAAGACCATAGCCTCTGGCTCTCCGCCCCAGTAACTCGGTCCCTCAAGGCATTTGGATGTGTCTAGTAAGTTTCTACCACCACATATCTGTCAGTTTATCATACTGTGTGGCTTGTGTGTTGCTGTGATACTGGAAATACCAGCAGTGTCACCCTTGGTGGACAGATTTCAGCAGAGCTTCCAACTAAGACCAACCAGGAAGGACCTGGAAGTCTACTTCTGAAAAAAATTGGCCAGTGACAACCTTATGAATAATAGTGGAAAACTGTCTGATATACTGCTGGAAGATGAGCCCCTCAGGTTGGAAGGCACTCAAAATACAACTGGGGAAGAGCTGCCTTCTCAAAGTAGAGTCAACCTTAATGACGTGGATAGAGTCAAGCTTTTAGGACCTTCGTTTGCTGATGTGGCATGACTCAAAATGAGAAGAAACAGCTGCAAACATCCATTAATGATCAGAACATGGAACGTAGGAAATATGAATCTAGGAAAATTGGAAGTGGTCAAAAATGAAATGGAACACATAAAGATCAATATCCTAGGCATTAATGAACTGAAATGGACTGGTATTAGCCATTTTGAATCAGAGAATCATATAGTCTACTATGCCAGGAATGACAAATTGAAAAGGAATGGTGTTGCATTTATGGTCAAAAAGAACATTTCAAGATCTATCCTGAAGGTCAACACTGACAGTGATAATATCCATACACCTACAAGGAAGACCAGTTAATACAACTATTATTCAAATTTATGCACCAACCACTAAGGCCAAAGATGAAGAAATTGAAGATTTTTACCGTCTTCTGCAGTCTGAAATTGATCAAACATGTAACCAAGACACATAGATAATTACTGGTAACTGGAATGTGAAAGTTGGAAATGAAGAAGGATTGGTAGTTGAAAATATGGCCTTGGTGATAGAAATGACGCCAGAGATAGTGTGATAGAATTTTGCAAGACCAATGACTTCTTCATTGCAAATACCTTTTTTCAACAACATAAACAGCAACTATAAACCTGGACATCACCAGATGGAATACACAGGAACCAAATCCACTACATCTGGGAAGAAACGATGGATAAGCTCAATATCATCAGTCAGAACAAAGTCAGGGGCCAACTGTGGAATAGACCATTAATTACTCATATTCAAGTTGAAGTTGAAGAAAATTAGAACAAATCCATGAGAGCCAAAGTACGACCTTGACTATATCCCATCTGAATTTAGCAACCGTCTCAAGAATAGATTTGACACACTGAACACTAATGACCAAAGACCAGATGAGTTGTGGAATGACATCGAGGACATCATACATGAAGAAAGCAAGAGGTCATTAAAAAGAAAGGAAAGACCAAAATAGATATCAGAAGAGACTCTGAAAGTTACTTTTGAACATAGAGTAGCTGAAGCAAAAGGATGAAATGATCAAGTAAAAGAGCTAAACAGAAGATTTCAAAGGGATGCTGGAGAAGACAAAGTAAAATATTATAATGAAATGTGCAAATACCTGGAGACAGAAAACAAAAAGAGAAGAACATGCTCAGCATTTCTCAAGTTGAAGAAACTGAAGAAAAAATTCAAGCGCGTTGCAATACTGAAGGGTTTTAACAGGGAAAAATATTGAACAATGCAGGAAACATCAAAAGAAGATGGAAGGAATACACAGAGTCACTGTACCAAAAGAATTGATCTGGGTTCAGCCATTTTAGGAGGTAGCCTGTGATCAGTAAGTTTTTAGTAATTGACGGAATATCAATTGAGATGTTTCAACAAACAAACGCAACACTGGAGGTGCTCACTTGCCTATGCCAAGAAATTTGGAAGACAGCTACCTCGCCAACCAACTGGAAGAGATCCATATTTATGCCTATTCTCAAGAAAGGTGATCCAACTAAATGCAGAAATTATCGAAAAATATCATTAATATCATATACAAGTAAAATTTTGCTGAAGATCATTCAAAAGCAGTTGCAGCAGTACATCGACTAGTAACTGCCAGAAATTCAGGCCAGATTCAGAAGAGGACATGGAACCAGGGATAATATTGCTGATCTCAGATAGACCCTGGCTGAAAGCAGAGAATACCAGAAAGAAGTTTACCTGTGTTTTATTGACATGCAAAGGCATTCGACTGTGTGGATCATAACAAATTATGGATAATATTGGAAAGAACGAGAATTTCAGAACACTTTATTGTGCTGATGAGGAACCTGCATAGACCAAGAGACCAAGAGGCAGTCATTCAAACAGGACACGGGATACTTTGTGGTTTAAAGTCAAGAAAGGTGTGTGTTAGGGTTGAAGCCTTTCACCATACTTATGCAATCTGTATGCTTAGCAAATAATCCAAGAAGCTGGACTATATGAAGAAGAACATGGCATCAGGGTTGGAGGAAGACTCATTTACAATTTGCGTTATGAAAACGACACAACCTTGCTTGCTGAAAGTGAAGAGGATTTGAAGCACTTACTGATGAAGATCAAAGACCACAGCCTTCAGTATGGATTACACCTCAACATAAAGAAAACAAAAATCCTCACAACTGGACCAGTAAGCAACATCATGATAAACGGAGAAAAGACTGAAGTTGTCAAGGATTTCATTTTACCTGGATCTACAATCAATGCCCATGGAAGCAGCAGTCAAGAAATCAAATGACACATTGCATTATGCAAATCTGCCACAAAAAAATCTTTTTAAAGTGTTAAAAAGCAGAGCTGTCGTCTTGAGGACTAAGGTGCACCTGACCCAAGCCATGGCATATTCAATTGCCTCGTATGCATGTGAAAGCTGGACAATGAATCAGCAAGACTGAAGAAGAATTGATGCCTTTGAATTATGGTGTTGGTGAAAAATACTGAATATACCATGGGCTGCCGGAAGAAGGAACAAATCTGTCTTGGAAGAAGTACAGCCAAAATGCTCATTAGAAGGATGCCAAGAGTTTGTCTCATATAGTTTGGACATATTATCAGGAGGGAACAGTCCCTGCAGAAGTTTGCTCTGTAAACCTTCAACTACAGTACAATATAAAAAATTAAAAAGAGAATTGGGGACCTCATACCACCAAGAAAGCAGTGCATGTCCTTTGGACCTGGGATCCCTGCACAGAGAAGCTCCTAGTCTAGGGAAGATTGATGAGAAGGCTGACAGAGAGAGAAAGCCTTCCCCTGGAGCTGACGCTTTGAATTTGGACTTTTATCCTACCTTACTGTGAGGAAATAAACTTCTCTGTGTTCAAGCCATTCACTTGTGATATTTCTGTTAAAGCAGCACTAGATGACTAAGACAGTTTCCAACCCCACAACATGTCAACACTCTCCCTTTCTAGACCTTGGGTTCCTCATTACCAGCTTTCTTGTCCCCTCCTGGCTTCTTATCCTTGCCCCTGGGCTGGTGTGTCCATTTAGTCTTGTTTTCTTTTATGGGCCTGTCTAATCTTTGGCTGAAGGGTGAACCTCAGGAGTGACTTCATTACTGAGCTATAAGGGTGTCTGAGGGCCATACTCTTGGGTTTCTCCAATTTCTTTCAGACCAGTAAGTCTGTTTTTTTTTTTTTTTTTGTGAGTTAGCATTTTGTTCTACATTTTTCTCTAGCTCTGTCTGGGATCATCTATTGTGATCCCTGTCAGAGCAGTCGGTGGTGGTAGCTGGGCACCATCTAGTTGTGCCAGACTCAGTCTGGTGGAGCCTGTGGTAGTTGTGGTCCATTCAACCTTTGGACAAATGTTTCCCTTGTGTCTTTGGTTTTCTTCATTCTCCCTTGCTCCAGATGGGGTGAGACCAGTGGAATATCTTAGATGGCTGCTCAGAAGCTTTTAAGACCCCAGATGCTACTCACCAAAGTAGAATGTAGAACATTTTCTTTATAAACTATGTTATGCCAGTTGAGCTAGATGTTCCCTGTCCTGTTTCATTTTTCACTCATGGAAATCCAGTTTTGCCAGCACCATGTTTTAAAGAGACTATCTTTTCCCCATTTAATGGACTTTGGTCCTTTGTCCAAGATCAAATGACCATAGGTGATTTTTTTCCATTGGTCTACGTGTCTGTCATTGGCTGTATAGTAGGTTCTGAGATTCTGTAGTGTGTGGCCTCTAATTTGTTCTTTTTCTTCAATAATGCTTTGCTCATTATTTTCCTTTTCATATAAAGTAGGTGATTAGTTTTTCCATCTAAAGAATACTGTTGGTATTTGGATCAGTATTGCATTATATCTGTAGATTGCTTTGGGTAGAATTGACATTTTCACAAGGCTGAGTCTTCCTATTTGTGAATGTGGTATATTTTTCCATTCATGTAGGTCTCCTTTGGTTTCTTGCAGTAGTGTTTTGTAGTTTTCTTTGTATAAGTCTGTTACATCGCTGGTAGGTTTATTCCTGAGTATTTTATCTTTTTAGGGGCTATTATAAATGGTATTATTTTCCTGATTTCCTTTTTGAAGTTTTCTTTTTTGGTGTATAGGAATACAATTGATTTTGTATATTGATCTTGTATCTTCCAACTCTGCTCAATCTTTCTATTCTTTCCAGTAGTTTTTTTGTGGAATCTTTGAGGTTCTGTGTGTATAGTATCATATTATCTGGGAATAGGGTTAGTTTTATTTCTTCCTTTCCAATTTGGGTGCTCTTTATTTCTTTTTCTTGCCTCATTGGTCTATCTAGGACTTCCAGCACAATTGTAAATAGGAGTGGTGGTAAATGACATCCTTTTCTTGTTCCCGTTCTCAGTGGGAAAGCTTTCAGCCTCTCTCCATTAAGACTGATGTTGGCTGTTGGTTTTGTATTAAAAAGAAAAAAACCGAACCCGTTGCCGTCGAGTCAATTTCGACTCATGGCGACCCTATAGGACAGAGTAGAACTGCCCCATAGAGTTTCCAAGGATCCCCTGGTGAATTTGAACTGCTGACCTTTTGGTTGGCAGCCGGAGCTCTTAAACACTATGCCACCAGGGTTTCCTGGTTTTGTATAGATGCCCATTATTATGTTTAGGAATTTCCCTTCTATTTCTGCTTTATTGAGAGTTCTTTTTAAATCAGGAATGGATGTTGGACTTTATCAAATGCCTCTTCTGCACTGATTAAGATGATCATGTGATTCTTTTTTGTTCTATTTGTGTGGTGGATTACATTGATTGATTTTTCTAATGTTGAACCATCCTTGCATACCTGGTATGAATCTCACTTGGCCGTGGTGTATTATTTTTTTGATATTATGCCGAATTCTCTTAGCTAGAATTTTTTAAAAAAAATTTTGCATCTATATTCTTGAAGATATTGGTCTATAATTTTCTTTCTTTTTTTTGTGGTTTCTTTGCCTGGATTTGTTATCAGGTTGATGCTGGTGTCATAGAATGAATTCAGGAGTATCCCTTCTTTCTCTATGCTCTAAAGTAGTTTGAGTGGTACTGGTGTTAGCTCTTCTCTGAATGTTTGATAGAATTCCCCATGAAGCTGTCCAGGCTAAGGCTTTTTTGTTGTCATTGGGAGTCTTTTTTATGACCTCTTCAATCTCTTCTGTTGTTATGGATCTATTCAGATTTTCTATTTCAGTTTGTGTTAGTTTGGGTAGGTAGTGTGTTTCTAGAAATGTGTCCATTTCCTCTAGGTTCTCAAATTTGTTGCACTACAATTTTTCATGGTATTTTGTTATGATCCTTTTTGTTTCAGTTGGGTCTGTTGTAATGTCCCCCATCTCATATCTTATTTGCTTCCTCTTCTGTTTTTTTCTTTTGCCAGTTTGGCCAATGGTTTGTTGATTTTGTTGATCTTTTTAGAGACCAACTTTTGGTCTTGTCAATTATTTCTATTGTTTTTCTGTTCTCTATTTCATTTACTTCTGCTTAATCTTTATTATTTTCTTTCTTCTGGTGACTGTGGGCTTTTTTATCTGTTTGCTTTCTGTTTTTTCAAGTTGTAAGGGTAACATTTTGATTTTGGCCCTTTCTTCTTTTTTGATATGTGTGTCTATTGCTATAAATTGACCTCTGAGCACTGCCTTTGTTGTGTCCCAAAAGTTTTGGTATGATGTGTTTTCATTCTTATTTGAATCTAGGAATTTTTTGATTCCCTCTTTGATTCTTCTTTTGCCCAGTTGTTTTATAACAATGTGTTATTCAGTTTCCATGTATTTGATTTTTTTCTCACTCTCCTGTTATTGATTTCTTTTATAGCATTGTGATCAGAGAGAATGCTTGTATTATTTTGATGTTTTGGATTTTATTGAGGGTTGCTTTGTGGCCTAAAATGTGGTCTATTCTGGAGAATGCTCTATGTGCATTGGAAAAGAATGTATACTTTGCTGCTGTTGGGTAGAGTGTTCTATATATGTCTATGAGGTCAAGTTGGTTGATATTGCCCTTTAGATCTTCTGTCTCTTTGTTCAGTTTCTTTCTAGATGTTCTGTCCTTTACTGAGAGTGGTGTGTTGAAGTCTTCTACTGTTATTGTGGAATTGTCTGTTTCTCTTTTCAGTGCTGTTAGAGTTTGTTTTATGTATTTTGGAGCCCTGTGATTGGGTTCATAGATAATTTATTAAGGTTATATCTTCTTGGTGGATTGTCCCTTTGATAAGTATATAATGTCCTTCTTTGTCCTTTATGGTGGTTTTGCCTTAAAGTCTATTTTATCTGAGATTAGTATTGCCACTCCTGCTCTTTTTTGGTTACTGTTTGCTTGATATGGAGCTCTGATGGCACAGTGGATAAGAGCTATGGCTGTTAACCAAAAGGTCGGCAGTTCATATCCACCAGCCACTCCTTGAAAATCGTATGGAGCAGTTCTACTCTGTCCTATAGGGTTGCTATGAGTCAGAATCAACTTAATGGCAACATGTTTGGTTTCATTATGGTTTTGTTTAATGTATTTTTCCATCCTTTGATTTTTTTGTGTCTAAGGTGTATCTCTTGTACACAGCATGTTGATAGGTCATGGTTTTTTTAAAATCCATTCTGCCACTCTCTTTCTCTTTATGGTTGCGTTTAAGCCATTTACATTCAGTGTGATTATTGATAGTGTGAGTTTATTGCTGTCATATTGCTGTGCTTTTTTTGTGTGTGTGTGGTGCTGATATTTTCTTCGTTCCTCTTACTGTCCTGTGCTGAGTTCCTTTTTCTTGTGGATTTTCTTTTATTATTATAGATTTTGTCTTAACTGAGTCTTTATGTTTTTCTTTTTTATTCTGATGAGTAAGTTTGTTAGCTTTCTTTGTGGTTACCTTGAAATTTACCCTTATCTTCCTAAGTTTGAACCAGTCTTATTACTTGATATCTCCTTGACTTCCTCTCAATTTGAAAGTTCTATACCTACACCATTTATTCAACATTTTAATTTTTTGATGTTGTCATTATTTATAGATTTCTGTCTCTGTTTGTTTTAAGTCTTTTAGGTTTGTTTTATAATTCAGAATTCTTTACCTAGGCTGGATCTGACTGATGTGGGCCTGTGTCCTAAACTCCAGTTGTTGTCTGATGTTTGTTCTCTAACTGAAGGACTCCCTTTAATATTTCTGGTATGTTTGGTTTGATTTTTTACAAATTCCCTTAATTTCTGTTTATCTGGAAATGTCCTAATTTCACTATCGCATTTGAGAGAGAGTTTTGCAGGATATATTATTCTTGGTTGGCAGTTTTTTTCTTTCAAGGTTTTATGTGTATGTCATCCCATTGCTTTCTTGCCTGCAAAGTTTCTGCTGAATAATCAAAGCTTATTCTTATTGTTTCCCCTTTGTAAGTAACTTTTTGTTTTTCTCGAGCTGCTCTCAGGATTCTTTGGTTTTGCCATGTGTGGTTATGCTATGTCTTGGTGACTTTCTTTTGTGGTCTATCCTGTATGGGGTTCACTGAGCTTCTTGGATGATCAACTTTTCATCTTTCATGATATTTGGGAAGATTTCTGCCAGCAAATCTTCAACGATCTTTTCTGTGTTTTTCATGTCCTCTTCCTGTTCTGGAACTCTGATCACTCGCATATTTTTGCTCTTTATTGTGTCCCACGTAATTCTTAAGTTTTCTTCATTTTCCTTCATTCTTTTCTCTGATTTTTCCTCAAAGTGGCATCCATGGATTTGTCTTCAATCTAGCTGATCCTGTCTTCCATTGTTTCAAATTTGCTCCTAATATCTTCTATTTAGTTGTCCATTTCTGAAATTTTGTTTTTTATATTTTGAATTTCTAGTTGCTGTTTTTGTGTGATTTCTAATTGTTTATTTATTTTGATGTTTTGTTCTTGTATTATTTTCCTGAATTTTTCTATTGCTTTGCCTACGTCTTCCTTGATTTTGGCTACGTTTTGATTGATTTTGTCTGTTTTTTTCCCCCATGATTTTGTCTATTTTTTCCTTGGTTTTTGTCTGTGTTTTCCTTGATCTCTTTCCTAATCTCTTGAAGAGCCCTAAATATTAGTTTTTTGAATTCCACTTCAGGTAGTTCCACTGTCTTTTCTTCTACTGGAAGGTTATCTGATTCTTTACTTTGGTCACTTGGTGGAGCCATCTTGTCCTGATTTTTCATATGTTTTGATATTGTCTGCTGTCTCTGAGACATTAAGATATTATTTGCTTTATTTATTGATTGTTCATTTGTTTCATCCTGCTTTTTTGTTTTGTTTTGATATGTCAGGGCAGGTGGGCTGGGCATGTTTTGCTGCTTGCTTGTCTGTGGACACAATAACTCTTACCACCTTGTCTGGGTACGGCAGGGCAGAGCCTGCTTCACTGTACACTGGTTTGGAGAGGTTGCTGAGCTCAGACTGCATGCGCACTGTCTGCTTCCTGATGTTGGTCCAGTGGTATGGGTGCATTCACAACCCTTTTCCAGATACTCAGGGTTGTCAGACAAGGAACGGTATGGGCTAACTTCCAACCATTCAGCAGCTGGTTGAGTGGTAAGAGGGAAGAGGTGGTGCGGACCCAGTGTGGCAGGTCGCCTGGGCTCCAGAGATGCTCTAGCCATGTTGATGTGGCTGGGGCCAGAGGGAAGAGGGGGTAGCATACAGGGTAGGTGGGCAGGGAGAAAGAAAAGAAAAGAGAGAGAAAGAAAAAAAAAATAAGAAAAAAAGAAGAAAAGCATAGCTGGCAGGTGGGGGCAGGGTGGAACTGGGCATTGGCAGGAGAGGGAGATAGGTGGCATACGAGGCTAGGTGGGAGGTGGAAAGAAAGAAAGAAAAAGAAAAAAGAAAAAAATGAAATGAATGGTGGCTTAGTGTGGGCCAGTGTGTGGGGGTGGGGTGGACCCAGGGAAGCAGGGAACCAGTGTGTTGGTGGCTCTCTATCCACTGCAGTGTGGTGGGGGCCATTTGTAAGTTGGGAAGGTGGCATACGTGGCTAGGTGGGAGGGAGAAAGGAAAGGAAGAAAGAGAAAAATAATAAAAAAACTGATGGCGCCTTGGGGGCTGGTGACTGGGGGTGGAGTGGACCTGAAGGCCTGTGGGAATGGAGGAGAGGTGATGTACAGGGCTAAGTGGGAAAGAGAAAGAAAAGAAAGAAGAGAAAGGAAAAACAGATGATGACGTGGTTGGAGATGGTGAATGAAGGTGGGGCAGACCAGGGCCAGTGGCGGGCTGATGGCTCTCTAGCTATTGTGGCATGGCAGGTTCTGGTGGTAAGGGAGGAGGTGGCTAGGTGGCTTAGGTAGGAGGAAGAAAGAAAAGGAAGAGGGAAAAAAAAAAAAAAGCCATATAGTGGCAGGGGTGGAGTCGGCTGTGAGGGGCCTTGTATTGTGGACCCCAGTGGTAGGGACTGCCAGGATGGAGGGGTTCTTGCTTCAACTCACCAGAAGGTAAGGGATGGGAAAGCATGTTGCTCTGGTTACCAGGTGCTCTGTCTCCTGCTGGGAGCTCCATGAAGTTGCTTTCCCATACCCCCTGTCCAAAGTCGTTACTGGCTGTATTAGAAGATGGTGACGCTGTCCTGTGTTAGTTGTCAATGGACCTCTATTCCATATCTCTCCTTGTTCTGTTTTCTGTAAGTTTCTTTTTTCAGTCAGTAATTGATCTAGCTCTTTATCCCTTCATTTGATGCTTAGGGTTCCAAGATTGGCATTTGTGTCTGTTTTACTTAGTTTTTAGGGTCTTTGCTGCAGAGGGGCAGCATGGTGCATCTGTCTAGGGCTCCATGGTCAATAGCCTTTTAATGAAATTCAAATAAAAGTGAAAATAACAAAGACCATATGTTCCTTGTTTCTACAGAAAGATATGGCAGGTGGAAGATACCTTGGATGAGCTGAATGAGGAGTTCTTCCAGATCACTGCTCAAGCCCTAGAGCTCCGGAAAGAGGAGGACAAGCCATACCAACTACTCCTAAGTGAAGCTGATATGTTTGTGGTAAGCCTAGCAGCTAACATCTCTGCTCCTGAGGTGCCCACAAACAGCTGGGTCTCATGGGGATGGGGCCCATGGAGTCACCGCCACTTCTATACAAAAGGCCTGGGATCAGAACAGCCAGTCCTGATGAGAAAGTCTGCAAGCCAAAGTACAGCTTTGCATGTTTTGTTTAACAAATGAAGACTTACACAGAAGACTGAGTGCTAGGCTGTAGAGATAGGCAAGCACGCTCAGCTTGAAGTTGCAGGACTCTTGGAGTCCCCAGGTGGTGCAAACCGTTAACACACTTGGCTGCTAACTGAAACGTTGGTGGTTCAAGTCCACCCAGACGTGACTTAAAAGAAAGGCCTGGGGAAATTCTTGGATGATGGTAGTGTAAACAGACCATCATTCCACCCTCCCCCACAATACAACAAGTACAAGGAAATGGTGCTTGGCCTTGAGGGATTTTGTATCAGGAAGAAAAGGGCAGGAAACTGCAGACAAGCAAGAATCAATAATGAGTCAAATGTGGTAGTAAAATCGCTTCTCATACAATCCCTGCCCCTCCCCACAGCCATGCAGGCTGCCAGCTGCTGTGAACTAGGGACAATTCCCCAGCAAAAGAGCCTGCTTCCCTAACCACCATACCCCCTCCTTGTACAAAGAGACAGGACCCCAAGTTTTTGTTCTAATATTAAGAAGGCAGACCTCCCTGGGGGTACGTTCAGTATGCCAGCACCACCCCTCCCCAGACACTGTCAGCTGCAGGGCTGCTGAGAATTGTTACAGAGGGCTCTTGCAGTGAAGTCTGCTCCCATAGTCAACAATGTACCTGCCACTGTATAGCTCAGGCCTTTGAAACCAACAGGACAGTCCTCCCTGGGGGTCAACTCAAATTAGTCTGCCCCCACTTCCAGCTAGTGCTGAGGAATGCTGACTGAGGCTGTTGTGTGCCAAAAACAGGTGTCTTGAGTTGAGGGTTCACTCACAGCCAACAATCTACTATGGGGGAGGGGGGACTCTGATAGCAACAAGGCAGACATCCTTGAGGATCCAACTGGAGCATGACACCCCCTGTCCCCCACCTGGACACTATCAGCTGCAAGGCTGTGGTGCAGTGCTACAAAAGGCCATCAAAGTGCAGTCTGCTCCCATAGGCAAAACTCTGCTTGCCTTCTTGCATATCCCATAGCTCAGGCCCCCAAAATCAACAGGACAGATCTCCCTGGGTGTCAGCTTGGATCTCTCTTCCCCCTTCCAGTTGTCACTGAGGACTACTGACTGAGGGTGTGGTGTGCTAGAAAACCATTTTCTTGAGTGGAGGGTGCAGTCAGACAGCAATTCATCAGGGGGACTCTGATAGTAACAAGGCAGACCTCTCAGGTTTTCCGTTCAGATTATGATGGACACTTTCCTATCCAATAACTGTTGGTTGCTGGAATGATACAAACTTCTACAGAAGATTCCCTGCAGCGGAGCCAGGAGGTGGGTCACCTAAGTGGAGACTGCTCCTCAAACCACCACAGGGCCACTGGGGCTCTGAAACCAACAAGACAGATTTTTCGGAGGTCCTTCTGGAGGCTGCCAGCCCCTCGTCCTCCTGAAATGGAGGAAAGTCTGTCTGTGTGTCCCCTGAATGCTAGCTCAGATATAAGCAGTCCCCACAGAGCAGGAAAGGCAGCCAAGGGCAAAACCAGAGGGCAACACCCACTCCTGAAGGGGGCTCGCTGGGTGTGGGTTTTCCAATGGAAAACTTGCCTGCAGAAACAGAGAAGGAAAGGGAGTAATAATCAGAGAGAGGACTGTGCCCCTTGGTGAACAGGTTAATTAGTGTGTAATATCTCCGTTGAGGGGCAGTACCAGCTGCTGGACACATTGACCACAGAGTGTTTTATGGTGTGTTTGGGAGACACTGAAATTTGAAAACCGAGATCTGGTACTTTTGAATTCTAATTAATCCAGGGAGGGAGAAGGAGCTATCACAGAGAGGGAGTTGAAACAGCAAACAAAGTCTGAATCCTCTGCCCACCTAAGAATTTTTTGCAGAAAGTAGCGAGGACAAAAACACCAAATACTGGGGAGAACTGAGAAAGTTAACACCCTTGAAAATTCCAATGCTCCCCCCCACCAAATCACAAGACACACAAACAGAAGAGAAACAGTGGCCCATCCAAATGAACATGATGAAAGGAGTGAAAGCACGTCTATGGAAGACTGAATAATGAAAAGAATGGAAGAATATAATACAATAAGGTTAAACATAATTAAAGAGTTAAAGGAAAACATAGACAAAGATCTAAAAGAAACACGGAAAACAATGCAAGAACTAAATGAGGGTCTAAAAAAGAGATAAAAAAAACAAACAGAATTATTGCAAATGAAAGGGAAAATAACTGAAATGAGAAACACAATGGAAGGATTTAACAACATATTTAATCAGGTAGAAGAAACAATAAGTTAGAGCTCAGACAGTTGAAATTACAGAGACTGAAGAGCAACAAAGAAGAGAAGCTCAAGAAGGCTGTGCACAGTGTAATTGAATTAGGGGAAAACGTCAAGAGACCTAATATATGAATCATGGGAGTTCCAGAAGGAGATTAGAGAGAGAAAGGAATAGAAAGAATATTTGAAGAAATAATGACAGACATTTCCCCAGTCTGACATGAATTTATAGGATATGAATCTAAAAGTCCAAGAAGCTCAAAGAACCCCAAGCAGGATAAACCCAAAAGATCTACGTTGAGACACATAGTCTGGCTCTCAAAAAGTAAGGATAAAGAGAGAATCCTAATCAGTGAGAAAGAAGCAAACTGTCACATACAAAGGATCCCCAATAAGATTAAGTGCCAATTTCTCCTCAGAGACATTGTAGGCCAGAAGGCAATGGAATGAAATATTTAAAGTGTTTAAAGAAAAAACTATCAACCAAGATTACTATACCCAGCAAAACTGTCCTTCAAGAATGAGGGAGAAATTACAACATTCTCAGACAAATAGAAGCTGAGAAAGTTCACAACCACCAGACAGCCCTACAAAGAAACAGAAGTTGGTTCTTCGAAAAGATTAATAAAATTGACAAATTTTAGTTAGACTGACAAAGAAAAAAAAGAGAAAAGATACGTATAACCAAAATAAGGGATGAAAGAGGAGACCTAACAATTGACTCAATAGAAATAAAGAGAATTATGACAGAATATTATGAATAACTGTACAGCAACAAACTGGATAACCTAAATGAAATGGACACATTCTTAGAAGCACAATACCTACCCACACTGACTCAAAATGAAATACATACTCTCAACAGATCCATAACAAATGAAGAGATTGAATCAGTGGTCAAAAACCTTTCAAGAAAAAAAAAAAAGTCTTGAACCAGATGGCTTCACTGGGGAATTCTAGCAAACATTTAGAGAAGAATTGACACCAATCCTGTTTAAACTCTTCCAAAAGATAGAGACGGGAGGAATACTGCCTAATTCATTCTATGAAGCAAATATAACGCTGATACCAAAACCAAACAAAACATGTCAAGAAAAGAAAACTATAGGCCAATATCCATTTTGAATATAGATGCAAAAATCCTCAACAAAATACTAGCAAACAGAATTCAACAGCATATTAAAAAAGTCATACACCAAGTGAGAATTATTCCAGGAATGCAAGGATGGTTCAGCATTATAAAGTCAATCAACATAATACAACACATCAATAGAACAAAGGAAAAGAACCACATGGTCACTTCTAAGGATGCAGAAAAAGAATTTGATAAAATCCAACACATTTTCTTGATGAAAACCCTCAAGAAGTTTGGAATAGAAGTGAAAATGCGGAACAGAATTTCAAATTCTCATAGAATTTAGTTTTTCTTGAGTCGTGGAGGCTGAATGAACCCTTAAACCATTGCCCTGAGATAATCTTTAAACCTAAACCTTAAAACAAAATGCCCTAAAGTCTTCTTTAGACCAAACAATAGTTTGCTTAACTAGTAAAGAACGTCTGCTCTCTTAGGCTGGGTTCTCTAGAGAAACAAAACTAGTAAAGTGTATAAATATCTCTATATATATTTATATCAAAGAAACAGCTCACATGATTGTAGAGGCAGGAACGTCCCAAGTCCATGGATCAGGATAGAGGCTTCTCCCAATTCACGTAGCCACAGGGGTTGGCAAACCCAAGGTCAGCAGGTCGGAAAGCAGGGCTCTTGCTCACAGGCTATGAATATTGCTGAATCCCAAGATTGGCAGGCAAGACCGTAAGGCTTCTCCTGATTCACGTAGCTTCAGGGGCTGGCCTACCCAAGGTTGGAAGTCAGAGAGCAGGGCTCCACTCACAGGCTGTGAAGATTGATGAGTCAGAAGATCAGCAGATAAGCTGACAGCTCAAATCAAAAGAACTGGAGGTCAGATGAACGGGAGAATCCAAAGATTGGCAGATAAGCTGACAGCTCAAGTCCCAAGAACCAGAGGTCAGACGAGCAGGAGGCAACCACAGTATCCAAAGTGAACACAAAGCCAGAACATCTGCTTATATTTGGATGCAGGCCACATCTCCAAGGAAACTCCTTTTCAACTGATTGCCTACTCACAACATATTCAGTCATGGTAGTGATCACATATAAACACTGAGACTCATGGCCCAGCCAAGTTGACACACAATCTTAACCATCAAATCTGCCTTGAGCATTATGCTCTTTTAAGAACTATCTGTATGGGAGCAAATTAACAACAGAAACTTGAAAGATTAGACAGGAACCTTAGGGAATAGTGAATTTATGTTAGTGAGGGAGGAACAACTGGGAAAAGGAGGGTAAGAATGGTGCACAATTCAAAGCATGTAATAAATGTCACTGAATTGTACATATAGAAATCGTTGAATTGGTCTATGTTATGCTGTGTATATTCTCAACAACAACAAAAATGAAGTATATAAAAAAGCCCAAAAACCCTATGGGGCACAGTTCTACTCTGACACAGATGGAGTCATTATGAATTGCAATCAACTCCACAGCAACAGATTTTTTTCATTTTTTTTTTTTTTTGCAGGACTCTAAATAAATTGATAGTCTGGAAAGATTGAGGAAGGGCATGAAAAAGGAGTAATAAAAATAGCTGTGCTCAATGCAACCTGAGAAATAGCATATGGTTGCAGATCTGGAACAAGAAATTTTCCATGAATACATCTTCCAATCTAGGATTGCTTTCCTATCCTAACTTAGATCTCCAGAGGTGTAGACATAGGGAGAGTCAGAGGTAAAAAAAACAAGAGATAGAAGTGATAATTCAGTTGTGTTTGCACTGAGCTCAATAAATCTTTATTTATTTAAAAAAAAAAAAAAAAGGCAACCAGTTTGTGGGCCTTAGCTTTCCGATTTGATTTAAGAATAATATTGCATTAAAATATTATTTATCTTGATAACTGAGTTTTTGACACTTGTTAAATTTTGTACCCAAGGCAAGTGCCTCACTCCTCTCACCCTGGTCTCGGCCTTGCTGAGCTGCCAAAAATGGGGCAACAGCCTGAGTCATGGAGAGGTGAGGGTGGGGTGAATCCTCTCACCAGGCTTGTTTTACCATAATACGGTGTGTCACCATGGAAACTCCTTCTTCTAGGGCCACTGTAGGTACGGTTGCCAAGGTGCAGCCAGGGAGGGCCAGCTTGCCATGGTGGACTTTATGAGTGGGGTCGAGAAGAGGCTTGGAAAAGGGGACAGTTTGTCTTCTCACTTTTATACACAGAAAAGTATGTCACTTCCTAAATACAGAGAATCCCATAAGGACATCATGATGCCCCGGCCTTGATGTTGGGAGGTCTGGAATGTCATTGCTTCTGAGTCAAACTGACCTCCCTCTTAAGACAAAAAGCACAATAAAAGGCCTCTAGACTCACACAAGTGTGGGGAAAACCTACTTCTGGTCAAACAAGATAGGGTGAAGTCCAGGAGATGCCAAACATGGCATGAGTGCCATGATATGCAAAACGCCTTCCCAATGGGGCTGCAGAAGCCATGTCTCCCACTGTCTTCAAGGCTCCCTGAAGCCTGAGGTAGCTTCCTCCCTGTGAAACCCAAACGCAGTTGCCCTTCCTCCCTCATGTTCTCTTCTCAAATGTTCCTCCTATTCTTCTCTATACTTTATTTGGACTTCTTCCAAAGAGTCAGTGCTGAGCTGCAATGCCTATTTCTCTTAAATACCCAGCTTTCCCCTCAGTCGGGCAGCTGTGTTACTACAAGAAATAAGGCTTTCTTTCAACAGTCAGCTCTGCAGTTCAGGGACAAGTCACAGGCTGCTGTTGTCGGTTGGATTGAGCGGGTCAGGAGATATTGATTGGTGAAGATAAAGTAATAGGGAATCATCATTCTTAAAGAAACATATAAATATCCCTGGTATTAAGGAAGGAAAAAAAGATAAGGATGAGTTTAGGGGCTATAAAATACTGGGAGATTTAATCATTCAAGAATTATTTCAAATTATTAAAAATTATGGTTGTGTAATGATATAGTTAATTGTTCTTGTGCACTAATGTGGCAACATAAGCTCAGGAGACATTGTGTTTGTATTAGTCAAACATAAGGTTAGCCCAGAGGGCAAGCTGCTGGTATCTTCCTGAGGTTCAGGTCTGCACTGATGCTGAGAAAGGGAGAGAATATTCGGCATCATGCCTGAGTCACACCAGGACTCAGGGCACAGCAAGCTTATTGCCCTTCTCAAGTGGTTCACATGTCTCCTCTTGTGCATGGCGGGAAGACAGCCCCAGCCCCGTGCAGGTGGGTGACTCGGATGGAGAGAACCTAGGAGCCTGGGTCCTGAAAAGTGACCAGGCACTGGTGCTGGAGGTCAGGAGACGCCACCTGGCTTGCAGAATTGAGGACCTGGAATGGGAGCTGTCCCTCCTCCTTCAGGCGGTGGGTCGCAACACATGTGCTGAAAGGAGCTGGCCTGGCCAACACAGCAGCCTGGATTTCATTTCCTCCTTCCAGGCCTGAGGGCACTGAGACACAGGGAACCCTGCAGCAGCTGTTGGCTGGAGGAGACTTCCCTGTGGGGAGCACAGCCAGGCCATGTGCTCATGTGGCTCTCCTAAGAGAAAGACGTGGCAGCTGAGGAGCTCTTCAGGCCCAGGAGTGCCTACTCCATTCTCATGACATTCTTACTGGAAAACACCCTGATTTCTTTCAGACCCTGAGCCCTGGCTTGGGCTGATATCTGCCTTTAAGCCTTGGGGCAAGGGGAAATAAACTATCACACAGGTTGAGAACATTAAAGCGTGCTCCATCACTGTCTGTCTCCTCAGTCCTTCAGGTGCTGGCCACTGGCCACTGCAGTCCAGCCAGAGGCCCGCTGAGAGCTTCACTTGGGTCACTGGCTTCAGGGGCGAGCAGTTGTAGAGTAAGGGCCACAAACATTTATCCACTGCCACCATAGTGAGCTCCCACTCCCCATCTCTCAGCACTCCTCTCTGCTGAGTCATCTACATCCCTGAGATCACTCATGGGAAAGCCCAAGAGGCCATACTGCCATCTTGGCTCCAGCTGAGCTCCTGGACTACAAAGGGTCAGGTGGTCTCCACCAGGGCCCCAGCCTCCAATGCAGGCACTTTCAACTTTGAGTTTCAGTGGGGGGTCTGGAGGGCCCTTACTCCCTCTGCCCTGTCACTTCAATGGAAACTCTCTTCATCCTTTAAGACCTATCCCAGATGCACTCTCTCCATAAAAATCTTCCTGATTCCTGTCCTGATCTCTCTCTCCTTTGAGTCCTCATGTTGTTTTCTCTCAACTGTTGTCCAATTCCTACTTTAATCCCTTATAACAAAATCATTTGTGCCATGTTTTATGCCTCCTTTTATATTCTAAGTTCCTAATAGACAGAATGAGTGTCTAACTCATCTTGGAATCACACAGACACAGAGAACTTTGCTCTTTCAGGGCATTGGGTGACCCATGCGTGTTTCTTGCACTTAATTGACTGTACAGACCCAGAGACCAAACAGTCAGGACAGGGAGGCCACACAAGCACATATGATGGTGAACAAAGGAAGGCAGAACAGAATCGAGTGCTAAACCGTGGCTACAGAGTAAGAGTTCAGCAGAGGGAGATGAAGCACGGTAGGGCTGGGGTCTGGCAGGAAAATTCAAGGAGGGGTTGAGACTTGGTCTAGGCCTTTGATGATGTGCAAAACTGTGATAGTTAAATAGGGGCAGGGAGAAAGAAAACTATTTCAGGCTAGTTGAATGGTTGGAAAAAAGAGAGAATGAGAGAACGATATACAAGGTATCTTAAAAAGGAATTAAGGTGTAATCAGTTTAGGAAGACGAAACCACAAGAGAAAGTAGGAGGTGGAAAAAAGTGTCCTGATGCACCAGGAATCTAGATGTGTCAGGCTCCCCAGCTCACCTGTTGCTCTTTCTCCCCCAGGTGGTTCCTGTTCACCTCCCTGCTGCACCAGGCAATGACCTTTGGCCCACAGCCAGGCTGTTGCTGAGGCCACCAGTTCAAGAAACAGAACCATGTTCTTCCTCTTCCAACTGCTCATGTGGAATTTGGGGCTCGGCCCTCCTAGCTGTATCTTGTCAAGTTGATGTAAGTTTTGCAGGGCCCTGTACGGAGCTGTGCCCCAGGCAGGGAGGTGAGAGAACCTGAACAAGTGTTTATGCAAGGCCTAGAGGGCAGTAGCTTTCCCTGCCTCTGCTGCTCCTCCAGATATCAGTATGGCCCCACCCACTGCCTGTCAATGTTTCAAACTCTCCCAGAGGGGGCCCTCTTGGGCCTCCTTTCTCTCTGCCTAGAGCTTCATTTCCATAACAAAGGGGTCTTCTATTTGTGTCTGTGAGATTCTAAAATGCAGAACTCCAGGCCACTGAGGGAGGGACAAGCTGCTTCTGGGGGTCATAGTCTCCAAATAGAATCCTCCCTGGTGGACATGCGGAACAGAAGGTGTCTGCTAATCTCCAGCTGGTTTTTGCTTTGTTGGCTGATACAATGTTCGCAGAAATGGTCACTGTTCTGTACGGAGGTAAGTTATCGTCTTAGGCTGGGTTCTCTAGAGAAACAAAACAAGGAAAGCATATATATAGGTATACAGAGAGAGAGAGGATTTATCTCAAGGAAATGTCTTACATGGTTGTAGAGGCTTGCAAGTCCCAAGTCTTTGGGTCAGGTGTCAGGCTGGAGGCTTCTTCTGACTCACATAGCTGCAGGAGCTGATGAACCCAAGATCGACAGGTCAGGTGGCAGGCCACCGACTCACAGGCTGTGGAGGTCAATGAGTCCCAAGACCGGCAGGTAAGATGGCAGATTGCTGGCTCACAGGCTGTGGAGGCTGATGAATCCCAAGATCAGCAGGTAAGCTGCCAGCTCAAATCCCAAGAACTGAATATCAGATGATAATGAGCCAGACGCAGGATACAGAATGTGTGCCTTGCTGGAACATCCATTTATGTAGTGGAGAAAGGCCACATCTCCAAGGAAACTCTTTCAACTGATTGGCTGCTCGTAGCAGACATCATCATGGAGTTGATTACATCATTACATAACTGTCAAATTACATCATTATAACTGCCAAACAACATCATAACTGCCAAACTACTGAGAATCATGGCTCAACCATGTTGACACACAACCTTAACCATCACAGTCCATCCCTTGTCCACTTGACACCTGTACACATCTCCTTAAACCATCCATAATCTCTAAAGATAATTATAAAATAATAGTTATGAGTAACATGATACAACTAACACACGTACAACTGAAAACTCACTAGGCCCGTTCACATCTTATATTCTACAACTGAAGAAAACAAAAATATTTCATGAATATATGCAAGGAAGAAATACTCATAACAATTACAGTCCTCATTTCTGCAATTGGCCACATGATCATACCTAGTATTTAGAACTACCTTCTTCCACCACCCATTCCGTATTCCCTTTGCCCTCAGCAAGCACCTTGGCTGGTTGTGGTTCTTTGCCTCCTGGGGTGACCCAAACCTTCATTCCTGAAGGGTTTGGGCCACTAGTAGTCATGTCAGAATTGAGTTGCTATAGTTTTCGATTGACTTTAATCAAAGTGCATGGTAGTACTAAGAGATGTGCTAACGGATCTCCTGTATTCCAGACATACTGTTCTTTATGTCCATTATGTAATATCAATCCAATTTCCTCTTATTAATCAGGATCAATCACACCAGCCAATATGTAACTTCCTCCTTTGCCTTTTGATCCGGAGGCATGAGGTGCCCAAAGTGACCAGGTGGCATTTTTAATATCCATTTCAATGGAATCAGTGATGTGTCTCTAGATGGGAGCATTCCTCCCTTTGGAAATAAGACTTTTAGACACACAGAGCATAGGTTCATGGGGACAAGAAGCAAAAACTTTGTGAAGTTCCCGCAAGATGGCGCTCTAGGCAGAAACACCACGCCGTCCCTCTACAACAAAGATCCGAAAAACTAAGCCAAACAGAGAATCAACAATCCTGAAACCCTAGAACATCAAATGAAGAGATAAAGAACTCAGCCGAACACCAAAC
>NW_004444292.1:16504-76322 GCF_000243295.1 Trichechus manatus latirostris | reverse complement strand
TGTTAATCAATGTCATAAAACAGCATGTGTGTTACTGTTACATGAGAAACTATCTGTTCTGTAAGCCTTCACCTGAAGTACAATAAAATATTAAAAAAAAAAAAAAACTTTGTGAGTTGGTCAGTAGGGGTAACAGTGAGTGATGCTTCTCCCATTTCTACCCTCTTGATTCCTAGACCCATGAATCCTGGCTATAAGAGAAGTAGCACCATATATTAGACACTGTTTTAGAGCATAAACTGCCTCCTGGAGAACATTGGAAACCCTGGTGGCTTAGTGGGTAAGAGCTATGGCTACTAACCAAAAGGTCGGCAGTTCAAATCCACCAAGCGCTCCTTGGAAACTGTATGGGGCAGTTCTATCCTGTCCTATAGGTTCACTATGAGTCGGAATTGACTCTATGGCAATGGTTTTTTGGTTTTTTGGAGAACATTGCCTCAACACTGCAACGCATTGCCACCTAGCTGGCACTGTAATTGAGTCTTTAGAAGGCCATTCCATCATTATATGAAGCCAGCTGCTTCAGGATGATGGGAAACATGGTAATATCAGTGAATTTCATGAGCATGGGCCCAATGCCACACTTCATTTGCTGTGAAGTGAGTCCTTTGATCCTAGGAGTTGCTGTGTGGGATACCAGGATGGTGGATAAGGCATCTGTAAGTCCACAAATGGTAGTTTTGATGGAAGTGTTGCATGCAGAGGAGGCAAATCCATATCCAGAGTGTTTATTTCAGTAAGAACAAAACACTGCCTTTTCTGTGATGGAAGTTGTCCAATGTAATCAACCAGCCACCAGGTTGCTGACTGATCACCTTGAGGAATGGTACCATATCGGGACTCAGTGTTGGTCTCTCCTGCTGGAAGATTGGGCACTCAGCAGTGGCTGTAGCCAAGTTGGCCTAGGTGAGTAGCAGCCCATGATGCTCAGCCCATGCATAACCTCCATCCCTACCATCATGACCACTATGTTGATGAGTCCATTGGGCAATGACGGGGGTGGCTGATGAAAGAGAATAACTGGTTTCCACAGAATGGGGCATCCTATCCACGTGATTGTTAAAATCCTCCTCTGCTGAGGTCACCCTTGGTGAGAATTTACATGAGACACAAATATCTTCACTTCTTTGGCCCATTCAGAGAAGTCTATCCACGTACCTCTTCCCCATACCACCGTGTCTCCAATTTTCCAATCACGTTCCTTCCAATTCCCTGATCATCCAGCCAAACCATTGGCCACAACCCATGAATCAGTATACAATAGTACATCTGGCCATTTCTCCTCCCAAGCAAAGTGAACAACCAGGTGCACTGCTTGAAGTTCTGCCCATTGAGAGGATTTCCCTTCACCACTGTCCTTCAGGGAGGTCCCAGAAAGGGGCTGTAGTACTACTGCTGTCCACTTTCGAGTGTTGCCTGCATATCACGCAGAACCATCTGTAGACCAGGCATGAGTTTTCTCTTCCTCAGTCAACTGATCATCAGGAACTCCCCATGAGGCCATAGGTTCAACCTAGGAGAGAGCAAGTAATGACAGGAGTGGAGACCATGGGCATTTCGGTCACTTCCTTTTGCAACTTACTTGTGCCTTCAAGTCCCTCTGGGCCCAATCTTGTATACAGCACTTCCATTTAATGATGGAATACTGCTATGCATGTCCCACTTTATGACTGTGTTGGTCACACAACACCCAGTTCATGATGGGCAGCTCAGGCCACATGGTGACTTGGTGTTCCATGGTTAAGTGTTCAGTCTCTGTTAAGGCCCAGTAACAAGCCAAAAGCTGTTTCTCAAAGGGAGAGTGGTAGAGGCAGAGCCAAGATGGTGGCCTAGTCAGACAGATCAAGCCACTCCTCTGCAAACAAAGACCTGAAAAACCAAGTAGAACAGATACAGACATCAATCTTGGAACCCTGAACTTTAATTGAAAGGATAAATTGTTAGATCAAAGCCACTGAGAAGAAGAAACTGATTGAAAACAGTAAATGAGTAGAGGTACAAAGTGGAGATTCCCTGATGACCGGCATGGCACAGCACAGAATAAACAAATAAAATTTACAAGAAATATTAAAAGGAATCCTTTGGTTAGAGAACCAACAACATCAGACAACAACCTGAGGCTAGGACAAAGGACAGCATCAACCAGATACCAACACAGGTAAAGAATCCTCAATAAGAAAACAAAACAAATTTAAAACAGGGAAGCGGTGAGTTCAATCTGTAAATGATGACAATGTCAAAAGAATGCAAAGGGGAATAAACGTAGTAGGTATAGAACTTTCAAATGGAGAGAAAATCAAGGCAATACCAAGTAATAAATGACTGGTTCAAACTTAGGAAGAAAAGTGTAAATCTTAATGAAACCACAAAGGTAGTTAGCAAACCTACTCATCAAAATAAAAAAGAAGAAAAACATAAAAACTCAATAAACACAAAATCTATAATAATGAAAGAAACGAAATTTCACACAAAAAAAGACCTCAGCAGGAAAGTAACAGGAATAAAGAAATCGTCATCACCACACACACACGCACAAAATCACAACAAAAAGACAGCAATAAACTCACAGCTATCAATAATCACACTGAATGTAAATGGCTTAAATGCACCAGTAAAGAGACAGAGAGTGACAGAATGGATTTTAAAAAAACGACTCATCAATATGCACACCTTAGACACAAAGACAAATATATTAAAAATCGAAGGATGGAAAAAATATAGCAAGTGTGATGACTAAGGTTGTGTGTCTTGGCTGGGCCATGATTCTCAGTGGTTTGTCAGTTATGATGTAGTTTGTCAGTTGTATGATTATGTGATCACTTCCATGATGAGACTTGATATAATGTGATCACCTCCATGATGGGATCTGCTGTGAGTAGCCAATCAGTTGAAAGGGAGTTTCCTTGAGCGTGTGGACTGCATCGAATATAAGTGGACTTTCTGGCAAGACTCATGGCCTTTTGCTAGCTCTGAATCCTGCAGCTGACTCCTGTTCATCTGACCACTGGTTCTTGGCACTTGAGCTAGCAGCTTACCTGCCATCTTGCCTGGCAATCTTGGGATCCCTTGATCTTTGCAGTCTGTGACCAAATCCATGCCGTCTTGGGTTTGCCAGCCACTGCAGCTACGTGAATAAGGAAAAGCCTCTATCCCGACACATGGATTTGGAATATTCCAGCCTCTACAACAGCATGAGCCATTTCCTTGATATAAATCTCTCAGGTGGAATCGACTAGACGGCAACGGGTTTTTTTGGTTATATGTATTTATACACTTTACCAGTTTTGCTTCTCTAGAGTACCCAGCCTAAGACATTTGGTACCAAGAGTGGTTCTAGAGAAACAAAATTGTAAGGATAAGTCTCCTAAATTCGTTCTCAAGTCTGATTAGTCTTAAAGATGTTGATGACTCTGCTTCCAGCAGTAAAGAGGGCACTGCTAATCCATGGCGTAAGGTGGCAATACAAATATGCAAAATATCACCACCACAAGATCCAGTATTGGTGAAAGGCAAGGCTCTGGGTGATAGCATGTTTGATACCTTTCTACAATTTTGTCATAATGAGAAGTATAAGAAAGCTGGTTGGTTTGTACTAGACAAAGTGGTGAGAGAAAGAAATTAACTCAGGGCTTCAGAGGCACAGCTCAAGTGCTACATACACGACCTCAAAGTTGTGTTTTGAAAGAAAGTCTTATTTCTTGTAGTAACAGAGCTGATATTGCCAAAAAACCAAACCCAGAGTCTCATTTAAAGAGTGACTGAATTAAAGTGCCAACTCAATTCCCTACCTTGAGTGGTGTCTGAAGTTAAACTGAGGGCACTGATTGGGAAGAAATGGGATCCTAAAACTTGGGATGGGGAAGTATGGGCAGATAATCAGGAATCTGTGGACACTGAGCCCCTAAATGCCATTGAATCACTTCTGTCAACAGCACCAGCCCTTTCATTCCCATCTGAGGAGATTACTCCATCTTTATCAGTTAAGCCACCCTCCCTAGTAAAACCATCAGCCCTTCCACCCCTATCTGATGAGATTAACCCAGTTGTGTCTGAAGAGCCTTTGTCCGAGTCATTGCATGGGGCATTTCCTGAGGCAGATTCCTTACAAGACAATGCTGAATGTTCTAAAAACAACCCCATCACCAGTTTTGGCTTCTAGATTTATAACTAGACTTCAGTCCCAGTGAACCCCAAAAGGTGAAGTACAAAGTGAGACCCAGGAGAAGGTGTGCTACACCCCAAAAGAGCTGCTTGACTTTCTAATATGTACAAACAGAAGCCTGGGGAATATGTGTGGGAATGGCTATCAAGGGTGTGGAATAATCATGCAAGGAACAAAAAGATGAATCAGTCTGAGTTTTTTTATATGGGCCCATTAAGCACAGATTCTTCATTCAATGTTTCAGCTCGAGAGGTTAGGAAAGGATCTAATAGTTTATTTGGTTGGGTCGCCAAAGCATGGATTATGCAGTGGCCTATGCTAAATCAAGTTGAAGTATCAGACCTTCCTTGGTATACTTAGAAGAAGGTATCCAAAGGCTGAGGGAACCTGGCATGTTAGAGTGTATTTATCAGGTTAGACGCACAGACCCGCACAAAGAGTGCCCAGAGGACACAATTCTTAACACAACGGTGAAGAACAAATTTGTGAAGGGAGCCCCAACGTCCTTGAAATTACTATGATTGCTATATTATGTAATATAATTATATTCTGTAATGTAATTGCTATATCATGAAATGCTGTGATTGCTATATTATGTAAGTCAGATTTGGCAGTGGAACTGCCCTAACTGAATTAAAACATCTAACTACAGTGGGGTTGATTGGACCCCGTGGTAATAGGGGCCAAGTGGCGGCACTCAATCAATAAAGACAAGGTGGGAGTGGTTACAGCGATGGTTAGCAGAGTCAAAGCAGTAATCAGAATAGTCTGACTCATATGGACTTATGGTGTTGGCTACTTAATCTTGCTGTCCCTAGGAGTGAAATAGATGGGAAATCTACTAAATATTTTCTTGAGCTGTATAAGCAGAATTCTAGGTCAAGTGAACAGCAGTCTAACTTGAATTGCTAGAATAGAGAGTCACAGCTCCTCAATCAGTTCCCAGACTTGAGTGAGTTTAAAGACCCACAACCACTTGAATGAAGAGGAGCCCAGTTCCCCTTGAGGAAGGACTTCACTACCTTGCCACAAATTTTTACTATTAATCTTTCTCC
This sequence comes from Trichechus manatus latirostris, assembly GCF_000243295.1. Taxonomy (NCBI): domain Eukaryota; kingdom Metazoa; phylum Chordata; class Mammalia; order Sirenia; family Trichechidae; genus Trichechus; species Trichechus manatus. The sequence goes on along the minus strand of NW_004444292.1, from coordinate 71,105 downwards.
CAGCCTTCTCCAAAGCAATCTATGGCATTTTATGAGAATGACTGATAATTGTGGAAAAGGACTTTTTGGGGGTTACTGGACACTGGCTCTGAACTGACATTAATTCCAGGAGACCCAAAACATCACTATGGCCCACCAGTCAGAGTAGGGGCATATGGAGGGCATGTTATTAATGGAGTCTAACTCATGTTAGTCCCACAGTAGGTCCAGTGTGTCCCAGAACCCATCCTATAGTGATTTCCCTAGTTCCAGAATGCATAATTAGAATAGATATACTAGCAACTGGAAGAACCCCCATTTTGGATCCCTGACAAATGGAGTAAGGGCTATTATGGTAGGAAAAGCCAAGTGGAAGCCATTAGAACTGCCCCTACTTAGAAAAATAGTAAGCCAAAAGCAATACAGCATTCCTGGAGAGATTGCAGAAATTACTGCCACCATTAAGGACTTGAAATATGCAGGGGTGGTAATTACCACCACATCCCCTCTCAACTTGCCTATTTGGCCTATGCAAAAAACAGATGGATCTTGGAGAATGAGAGTGGGTTATTGAAAACTTAATCAGGCAGCTGCTGTTCCAGATGTAGTTTCATTGCTTGAGAAAATTTGGTACCTGATTTGTAGCTGTTGATCTGGCTAATGCCTTTTTCTCCAAACCTGTTTTGAAGGCCCTCGAAAAGCAGTTTGCTTTCAGCTGGCAAGGCCAACAATACACTTTCAGTGTCCTACCTCAAGGCTACGTCAATTCTCCAGCCGTATGTCAAATTTAGTCCATAGGGAATTTGATCGCCTTTCCCTTCCACAAAATGTCACACTGGTCCGTGAAATTGATGACATTATGCTGATTGAACCTAATAAGGAAGAAGTGTCAATGACTCTAGACTTATCGGTAAAACATTTGAAGCTAGAGGGTGGGAAATTAATCCAACAAAAATTCAGGTGCTTCCACCTCAGTGAAGTATCTAGGGGTTCAGTGGTGTGGGGCATGTCAAGATATTCTGATTAAAGTGAAGGATAAGTTATTGCATCCGGCCCCTCCTAGAACTAAAAAGGAGGCACAACGCCTAGTAGATCTCTTTGGATTTTGGAAGCAATATATCTCTCATTTGAGTGTGCTGTTCTGGCCTGTTTATCAAGTGACTTGAAAAGCTGCTAGTTTTGAGTGGGACCCATACCAAAAGAAGGCTCTGCAACAGGTTCAGGCTGCCATACAAGCAACTCTGACACTTGGGCCATATGATCTGTGGCAGATAGAGATGTTGTTTGCGGTCTGTGGCAGGTCCTATTGGTGAATCACAGCACAGACCCTTAGGATTTTGGAACAAAGCCCTGCCATTCTCTGCAGATAATTATTCTCCACTTGAGAAAGAGCATTTGGCTTTTTACTGGGCCATGGTAGAGACTGATCACTTAACCATGGGCCACCAAGTCACCATGCGTCCTGAACTGCCCATCATGAATTGGGTGTTGTCTGACCTACAAAGTCATAAAGTTGGATGTGCACAGCAGCAGTCCATCATTAAATGGAAGTGGTATATACAAGACTGGGACTGAGTAGAACCTAAAGGCACAAGTAAGTTGCAAGAGGAAGTGGCCCAAATGCCTATAGTCTCCACTTGTCTCACATAATCTTTCGTCTCCCAGTCTGCACCTGTGGCCTCATGGGAAGTTCCTTATGATCAGTTTGACTGAGGAAGAGAAAACCTGTGTCTGGTTTACATATGGTTCTGCATGATATGCAGGCACCACTCAAAAGTGAACAGCAGCAGCACTATAGCCCCTGTAGCAGCACTAAACTTCTCTGAAGGGCAGTCATGAAGGGCAATCCTCTGAGTGGGCAGTCTTCGAGCAGTGTACCTGATTGTTCACTTTATTTGGGAGGAGAAAGGGCCAGATTATTGTATACTGATTCATGGGCTGTGGCCAATTGTTTGTCTGGATGGTCAGAGTCTTGGAAGGAACATGCCTGGAAAATTGGAGACAAGGAGGTATAGAGAAGAGGTAAGTGGATAGACCACTCTGAATGGCCCAAAGAAGTGAAGATATTTGTGTCTCATGTAAATGCTCACTAAAGGGTGACCTTGACAGAGGAGTATTTTAATAATGAAGGGCATAGGATGAAGCATTCTGTGGAAACCAGTCAACCTCTCCCCCCAGCCAGTCCTGTCATTACTCATTGGGCTCATAAACAAAGTGTCCATGGTGGCAGAGATGGAGGTTATACATGGGCTCAGCAACATGGATTTCCACTCACCAAGGCTGACTTGGCTACAGCCACAGCTGAGTGCCCAAACCACCAGCATCAGAGACCAATAGTGAATCCCCCATATGACACAATTCCTCGAGGTGATCAGCTAGCAACCTGGTGGCTGGTTGATTATATTGAACCACTTTCATTATGGAATGGCAGCGTTTTGTTCTTACTTGAATAGACACTTACTTTGGATACAGATTTACTCTCCTTGCATGCAATGCTTCTGCCAAAACTACCATCCATGGACTTACAGAATGTCTTATCCACCATCATGGTATCTCATACAGCATTGCCTAAGATCAAAGGACTCACTTCACAGCAAATGAAGTGTGGCAGTGCGCCCATGCTTATGGAATTCACTGGTCTTATCGTGTTCCTCATCATCCCGGAGGAGCTGGCTTGATAGAATGATGGAATGACCTTCTAAAGACACAATTACGGCTCCAGCTAGGTCACAATACCTTGCAGGGTTGGGACAGTGTTCTCCAGGAGGCTGTATATGCTCTAAACCAGCATCTAATATATGGCGCTCTTTCTCCTATTGCCAGGATTCATGGAATCAAGAGGTGAAATGGGAGTGGGACAACTCGCTATTACCCCTAGTGACTCAGTTTCAAAATTTTTGCTTCCTGCCCCTGTGACCCTATGCTCTGTGGTTCTAGATGTCTTACTTCCAAAGGGAGGCATGCTCCCACCTGGAGATGCATCACTGATTCCATTCAACTGGATGCTAAGTATGCCACCTGGCCACTTTGGGATCCTTATGCCTCTTGATCAACAGGCAAAGAAGGAAGTTAACATATTGGCTGGTGTGATTGATCCTGATTACCAAGAGGAAATGAGATTGATATTACATAATGGAGACAAGGAAGAATATGTCTGGAACGCAGGAGATCCCTTAGGGCGTCTCTTAGTACTACCATGCCCTGTGATTAAAGTCAATGGAAAACTACAGCAACCCAATTCCGACATGACTACTAATGGCTCATGCCCTTCAGGAATGAAGGTTTGGGTCACCCCACCATGCAAAGAACCACGACCAGCTGAGGTGCTTGCTCAGGGCAAAGGGAATATGGAACGGGTTGTGGAAGAAGGTAATTTTAAATACTAGTTACAACCATGTGACCAATTGCAGTCAGGGGTACTGTAATTGTTATGAGTTTTTCTGCATTGTATGTGTGAAATATTTTTCTTTTCTTCACTTATAACATATAATGTGTAAATAGGGCTAGTGCGTTTTCAGTTCTATGTGTGTTAATTGTATCACGTTAAGCACAAGTTTGGTGTTATAATTGTCTTTATTCAGAGATTATGTACGGTTTAAGGAGATGTGTACAGGTGCAAAATTGACAAGGGGTGGACTGTAATCCTTAAGGTTGTGTGTCAACTTGGTTGGGCCATGATTCTCAGTGGTTTGGCAGTTATGATGTAGTTTGTCAGTTGTATGATGATGTGTTCACTTCCTTGCTGAGATTTGATATAATGTGAGCACCTCCATGATGAGATTTGCTGTGAGTAGCCAATCAGTTGAAAGGGAATTTCCTTGGGGGTGTGGCCTGCATCAAATATAAGTGGACTTTCTGGCAAGGTTCACAGGATTTTGCTCGATCTGGATCCTGCAGCTGACTCCTGTTCATCTGACCTCTAGTTCTTGGGACTTGAGCTAGCAGCTTACTTGCTGTCTTGCCTGCCAATCTTGGGAATCTTTGATCTTCACAACCTGTGAGCTAGAATTATGCTGTCTGACCAGCCAATCTTGGGTTCGCCAGCCCCTGCAGCTACATGAATCAGAAGAGGCCTCTGTCCTGACTCGTGGACAGAGGACATTCCAGACCTGACAACTGTGTGAGCCATTTCCTTGACATAAATCTCTCAATATAAATATTTATACGTTTTACTGGTTTTGCTTCTCTAGAGAACCCGGCCTATGACACGAAGCAAACAGCAAACTAAAAAGACCAGGAGTGGCAATACTAAGCTAAAATAGACTTTAACGGAAAATCCACCATAAAGTACGGACATTATATAATGATTAAAGGAACAATCTATCAAGAAGACATAACCTTCATAAATATCTATGCACCCAACGATAGAGCTCTAAAATACATAAATCAAATTCTAACTGCAATACAAAGAGAAATAGACAGTTCCACAGTAGTAGTAGGAGACTTCAACACAACACTGTTGGTAAAAGACAGAATGTCTAGAAAAAAATCTCAACAATGATACAGAAGCTCTAAAGGCCAAAATCAATCAACTTGACCCAAAATCAATCAACTTGACCTCATAGACATATGTAGAACACTCCTACAACAGCAGCAAAGTATACATTCTTTTCCAATGCACATGGAATGTTCTCCAGAAAAGCCTACACTTTAGGTCACCCTCAATAAAATGGAAAACATAGAAATAATACAAAGCATCTTCTCTGATCACAATGACAGAAAAGTAGAAATCAATAAAAGAAAGAGCAAAGGAAAAAATAAAAAACGCGGAAACTCATAACATCTTGCTTAAAAACAACTGGGTAATAGAAGAAATCAAAGATGCAATAAAAAGATTACTAGAAACAAATGAGAATGAAAACATGTCATACCAAAACCTTTGGGATACAGCAAAGACAGTGCTCAGAGGTCAATTTATAGCAATAGATGCACATATCAAAAAAGAAGAAAGGGCCAAACAAAACGTTAGCCCTGCAACTTGAACAAATAGAAAGAGTACAGCTGAAGAAGTCCTCAGTCACCAGAAGAAAGGAAATAATAAAGATTAGTGAAGATACAAATGACATAGAGAACAGAAAAACAATAGAAAGAATCAAGAAGACCAAAAGTTGGTTCTTTGAAAAGATCAAAAAATTGACAAACCATTGGCCAAGCAAAAGAAAAACAGGAGAGGAAGCAAATAACCCAAATAAGAAATGAAATGGGGGACATTACAACAGTCCCAACTGAAATAAAAAGGATCACAGCAAAGTACTATAAAAATCTATATTCCAACAAATCTGAAAATCAAGAGGAAATGGACAAATTTCTAGAAACACGTTACCTACTTAAACTAACAAAATGAGGTAGAAAATCTGAACTAACTCATAACAAGAGAAGAGATTTAAAAGGTAATAACAAATACTACTCCCCCCCCCGAAAAAAAAAGGTTAGGCCTAGATGCTTCATTGGAGAATTCTACCAAACATTCAGAAACGAGCTCACACCAGTACTACTCAAACTATTTCAGAACAGAGAAAAGGAAGGGATACTCCCGAATTCATTTTATGAAGCCACCATAACCCTGATAACAAAGCCAGGCAAAGATGCCACAAGAAAGGAAAATTATAGACCAATATCTCTCATGAATATAGATGCAAAAAGTATCAACAAAATTCTAGATAATAGAATTCAGCATCATATCAAAAAATCCACCACGATCCAGTGGGATTCATACCAGGGATGCAAAGGATGGTTCAACATTGGAAAATCAATCAATGTAATCCACCAAATAAATAGAACAAAAGAAAAGAATCACACAATCATCTCTATGAAGAAAAAGCATTAGATGAAGTTCAACACCCACTCCTGATAAAAACTCTCAATAAAATAGGAATAGAAGGAAAATTCTTCAGTGTAATAAAAGGCATCTATACCAAACCAACATCCAACATCGTTCCTTCTTTTTTTTATTGTGCTTTAGATGAAGGTTTACAGAGCAAATTAGTTTCTGATTAAACAGTTAATACACATATCATTCTGTGACATTGTCTGTCAACCCTGCGATGTGTCAACACTCTCCCTTTTATGACCCTGGGTTCCCCATTTCCATTCATCCAGCTTTCCTTCTTGTTCTTGCCCCTGGGCTGGTGCTCATTTAGTCTTGTATACGTAGTTGAAGTATGTGTGTTATTGTTTGTTTGTTTTATGAGCCTGTATAATCTTTGACTGAAGGGTGAAGCTCAGGAGTGACTTCAGTAGTGAGTTAAAAGGTTGCCAAGATCTCAATGGAAAGAGGCTGAAAGTATTCTCCCTGACTTCAAGAACAAGACAAGGATACCCTTTATCACCACTCCTATTTAACATTGTGCTGGAAATCCTAGCTAGAGCAATAAGGCAAGAAAAAGAAATAAACAGTATTCAAATTGGTTAAGTGTCTTAGTTATCTAGTGCTGCTGTCACAGAAATACCACAAGTGGATGGATTTAACGAAGTGAAATTTATTCTTTCACAGTTTAAGAGGCTAGAAGTCTGAATTCAGGGCACCAATTCCAGGAGAAGACTTTCTCTGTCAGTTCTGGGGGAAGGTCCTTGTCATTAATCTTCCCCTGGTCTAGGAGCTTCTTAGCACAGGGACCCAGGTCCAAAGTGTGCGCTCCACTCCCATCTCTGCTTTCTAGGTGGTAGGAAGTCCCCCTGTCTCTCCACTCACTTCTCTCTTTTATATCTCAAAAGAGATTGACTAAAGATACAACCTAATCTTGTAGATTGAGTCCTGACAAATTAACATAACTGGCTCTAATGATGCCTCATTAACATCTGTCATGGACTGAATTGTGTCCCCCCAAAATATGTATCAACTTGGTTAGGCGATGATTCCCAGTATTGTATGGTTGTGCACTATTTTGCCATCTGATGTGATTTCCCTATGTGTTGCAAATCCTATCCTATGAAGTAATGAGATGGATTAGTGGCAGTTAGACTGATGAGATCTATAAGATTTGATAGTGTCTTAAGGCAATCTCTTTCGAGATATAAGAGAGAAGCGAGCAGAGGATATGGGGACCTCATACCACCAAGAAAGCAGCGCCAGGAGCAGAGTGCATCCTTTGGACCTGAGTTTCCTGCCCTGAGATGCTCCCAGACCAAGGGAAGACTGATGACAAGGGCCTTCCTCCAGAGCCAACAGAGAGAGAAAGCCTTCCCCTGAATTTGGGCTTCTAACTTACTGGACCGTGAGAGAATAGACTTCTATTTGTTAAAGCCACTCACTTGTGGCATTTCTGTTACAGCAGCACTACATGACCAAGACAACATCATAGAGGTAGGATTTACAACACATAGGAAAATCATATCAGATAACAAAATGGTGGACAATCACACAATACTGAGAATCATGGCCTAACCAAGTTGGCACACATTCTGGGAGGACACGATTCAATCCATAACAGTAAGGAAGAAGTAAAACTGTCCCTATTTGCAAATGACATGATACTATACATAGAGAACCCCAAAGATTCCATAAAAAAATTACTGGAACTAATAGATTCAGCAGAGTAGCAGCATACAAGAGAAACATACAAAAATCAGTTGGATTCCTATACACCAAAAAAGAAAACTTTGAAACGGAAATCAAGAAAACAATACTATTTATGATAGCCCCTAAAAAGATAAAATACTTTGGAATAAACATAACCGGTGATGTAAAAGACTGATACAAGGAAAATTACAAAACACTGCTGCAAGAAACCAGAAGAGAACAACATAAATGGAAAAACATACCATACTCATGGATAGGAAGTCTTAACGTTGTAAAAATGTCAATTCTACCCAAAGCAATCTACAGATATACCGCAATACCAATCCAAATACCAACAGCATTCCTTAACAAGATGGAAAAATGAATCATTAACTTTATATGGAAAGGAAAGAAGCTCTGGATAAGTAAAGCATTATTGAAGAAGAAAGTAGGAGGCCTCACACTACCTGATCTCAGAATCTACTATACAGCCATGGTAGTCAAACACCCTGGTAGTGGTACCACAACAGACACATAAACCAATGGAACAGAATTGAGAACCCAGACATAAATACATCCACATACGGTCAGTTGATCTTTGACAAAGCATCAAAGTCCATTAAATTGGGAAAAGACAGTCTCTTTAATATATGGTGCTGCCAAAACTGGATGTCTAACCTTAAAAAAAAGAGACAGAACCCATACCTCACATCATACACAAAAGCTAATTCAAAATGGATCAAAGACCTAAATATAAAACCTAAAACTGTAAAAATCATGGAAGAAAGAATAGGCACAATGCTAGGGGCTCTAATATACAGCATAAATAGGATACAAACCATAACTAGCATTGCAAACACCAGAAGATAAACTAGATAACTGGAATCTCCTTAAAATTAAACATTTATGCTTAAGACTTCAACAAAAGAGTAAAAAGAGAACCTACAGACTGGGAAAAAAATTTTGGCTACAACATATCCGATAAGGGTCTAATCTCTAAAATACATAAGATACTGCAACACCTCTACAATAAAAATACAAATAATCCAATTAAAAAATGGGCAAATGATATGAACAGTCACTTCACCAAAGAAGACATTCAGGAAACGAACAGACACATGAAGAAATGCTCGCAATCATTAGCCATTAGAGAAATGCAAATCAAAACTACAATGAGATACCATCTCACCCCAACATTACTGGCACTAATCCAAAAAACACAAAATAACAAATGTTGGAGAGGCTGCAGTGAGATTGGAACTCTTATGCACTGCTGGTGGGAATGTAAAATGGTACAACCACTTAGGAAAATGATAAGGCACTTCCTTTATGAGCTAGAAATAGAAATATCATATGATCCAGCAATCCCATTCCTAGGAATATATCCTAGAGAAATAAGAGCCGTCACATGAATAGACATATGCACACCCATGTTCATTACAGCATTATTCACCATAGCAAAAAGACGGAAACAACCTAAGCGCCCATCAATAGATGAATGAATAAACAAATCAGGGTACATACACACAAAGTAATACTATGCAGTGATAAAGGACAACGACAAATCTGCAAAACATCTCTCAACATGGATGAATCTGGAGGACATTATGCCTCATGAAATAAGTCAATCACAAAAGGACAAATATTGTATGAGACCACTATTATAAAAACTCCAGAAAAGGTTTACACAGAGAAAGAAACAATCTTTGATGGTTACGGGGGAGGGGATAGGTGGGAGGGCAAAACACTAACTAGATAGTAGATAAATGTTAACTTTGGTGAAGGGAAAGAAAGTACACACACTGTGACCAAGGCAAAATCATAGAAGCTTTCTAGACACATACAAACACCTTGAGGGACCGAGTCACTGGGATGAGGGCCGGAGAACATGGTCTCGGGGGACATCTAGATCAACTGACATAAGATAGTTCATAAAGAAAATGTTCTACATCCAACTTTGGTGAGTAGCGTCTGGGGACTTCAAAGTTTGTGAGTGGCCATCTAAGATACAGCTATTGGTGCCATCCCACCCGGAACAAAGCAGAATGAAGAAAACCAAAGACACGAGGAAAATATTAATCCAAAGAACTAATGGATCACATGAACCACAGCCTCCACCACCCTGAGCCAAAAAGAACTAGACTTGGCCTGGCTACCATCACTGACAGCTCTGAAAGGGATCACAGTAGAGGGTCCTGGGCAGAGAGGGAGAAAAGTGTAGAACAAAATTCAAATTCATAAAAAAAAGACCAGACTTACTGGTTTGACAGAGACTGGAGAAACTCCAAGACTATGGCCCCCAGACACCCTTTAACTCAGAAATGAAGTCACTCCCGAAGTTCACCCTTCAGCCAAAGATTAAACATGTCTATTAAACAAAGTGTAACACATGTGAGAAACATGCTTCTTAGCTCAATTATGTAAATGAGATCAAGTGGGCAACACTTTCCTAAAAGCAAAAAACGAGAAGACAGGAAGGAAGGGACTGGAAAACAAGACGAATGGAAATGGGGAACCCTGATGGAGAAGGGGAGAGTGTTAATACACCGTGAGGATAGAAATCAATATCACAAAACAATTTTTGTATAAATTGTTGAATGAAAAACTAATTTATGCTGTAAACTTTCACCTAAAACACAATAAACAAACAAAAAAAGGAAACAAACAAAAAACCTGTTGCTGTTGAGTCGATTCCGACTCATAGAGAGCCTATAAGACAGAGTAGAACTGCCTGATAGGGTTTCCAAGGAGCAGCTGGTAGATTTGAACTGCCAACCTTTTGGGTAACAACCAAACTCTTAACCACTACGCCACCAGGGCTCAATAGTTATCTGCTTTGGATGGCATGGCTTTACTCCAAAATCCTAAGGGTCTGTACTGTGGTTCACCAGTGGTTACTAGGTCCAATCAGCATAATGTCATCAATATAATAGACCAGTGTGACATCTTGTGGAAGGGAAAGGTGATCGGGATACCTGCAGACTGAATTATGACAGAGTGCTGGAGAGTTGATGTACCCCTGAGGCAACACAGTGAATGCGTATTTCTAGCCTTGCCAGCTGAAGGCAAACTGCTTCTGGTGGTCCTTTGAAACAGGTATGGAGAAAAAGCCATTAACCAGATCAATGGCTGCATAGCTGGTACCAAGAGATGTATTAATTTGCTCAGTCAATGAAACCACATCTGGAACAGCAGCTGCAATTGGAGTCACCTCTTGGTTAAGTTTTTGATAATCCATGTCATTCTCCAAGATCCATCTCTTTTTTGCATAGGCCAAATTGGCACGTTGAATGGGGATTTGGTGGGAATTACCCCCCTGCTTCTTTCAAGTCCTTGATGGTGGCGATAATCTTTGCAATCCATCTAGGATGCGGTATTGCTTTTGGTTTACTATATTTCTAGGTAGGGACAGTTCTAATCGCTTCCATTTAGCCTTTCATACCATAATAGTCCTTACTCTACATGTCAGGGGTCCAATGTGGGGGTTCTGCCAGTTGCTGAGTATGTGTATTCCAATTATACATTCCGGAACTGGGGAAATCACTACAGGATAGGTTTGGGTACGTACTGGACCCACTATGAGACAGACATTAGCTAAGACTCCATTAATAGCCTGACCTCCATACGCCCCTACTCTGACTGGTGGGCCACAGTGATGTTTTGCATCTCCTGGAATTAGTGTCAGTTCACAGCCAGTGTCTAGCAATCCCTGAAAAGTCTGATCATTTCCTTTACCACAATTATCAGTCACTCTCATAAAAGGCCATAGACAACTTTGAGGAAGGCTGGGAGAAAGATTGACAGTATAAATTTTTAGAAGTGCAGTGGGGTCCTTCCTCAAGGGGACTCGCCTTCTCCTTCATTCAAGGGATTGTGGGTCTGTAAATTGGCTCAAGTCTGGGAATTGATTGAGGGGCCGTGACTCTATTTGGCAATTCAAGTTAGACTGCTGTTCACTTGATCTAGAATTCTTCCACTTGTACAGTTCAAGTATATATTTGGTAGACATCCCATCTATTTCACTCCTAGGGACAGCATGATTAAGTAGCCAACACCATTAGTCCATGTAAGTCAGACTGTTCTGATTACTGCTTTGACTCTGCTGTCCATTACTGTAACCATGCCCACCTTGTCTGTGTTGATTGCCATCACTTGGCCCCTACCACCATGGGGTCCAATCAACTCCATTGTAGTTAGGTGTCTTAATTCAGTTAGGACGTTTTCCACTGTCAAATCTGACTTACATGAAATAACAATCACTGCAGTCTTCAAGTACACTGGGGCTGCCTTCACAAATTTGTTCCTCACTGTTGTGGTAAGAGGTGTGTCCTCTGGGCACTCTATATGTGGGTCTAACCTGATAAATGCACTCTAACATGCCAATTTTCCTCAGCCTTTGGATACCTTCTTCTACAATATACCAAGGAAGGTCTGGTACTTCAACTTGATTTAGCGTAGGCCGCTGTGTAATCCATACTTTAGCGACCCAACCAAATAAACTATTCAGCTGAAACATTGAATGAAGAATCAGTGCTTTTTGGGCCCATATCAATAAACTCAGACTAATCCGTCTTTATTTTCCTTGCACCATTATTCCACACCCTTAATAGCCATTCCCACACATATTCACCAGGTTTCTGTTTGTACATATTAGAAAAGTCAAGTAGTTCTTTTGGAGTGTATCATACCTTCTCCTGGGTCACGCTTTGTACTTTACCTCTTGGCGCTCACTGGATTTAAGTCTAGGTGTAGGTCTAGAAGGAAAAATGGGTGGTGGGGATATGTTCTGAGAACTTTCAGCAATGTCTTGAAAAGCATCTGCCTCAGCCTATGCCCCATCTAATGACTCAGACACTTCCCCATGTAATGACTCAGACAAAGGCTCTTCAGAAACAGCTGAGTTAATCTCATCAGGTGGAGGTAAAGGGGATAATGATTTTAGTGGGAAGGGTGGCTTATCAGAAAATGATGGAGTAATCTCTTCAGCTGGGAGTGAGAGTGCTGGTTCTGTTGGCAGGAGTGATTCAATGGAATATAGGGCTCAGTGTCCCCAGCTTCCTGATTATCTGCCCATATGTCCCCATCCCAAATGTCATGGATTGAAATATGTCCCCCCAAAATATCTGTCAACTTGGCTAGGTCATGATTCTCAGTATTGTATGATTATCTACCATTTTATCATCTGATGTGATTTCCCTATGTGTTGTAAATTCTATCACTATGATGTAATAAGATGGATTATCAGCAGTTATATTGATGAGATCTCCAAGATTAGGTAGTGTGTTAAGCCAATCTCTTTTGAGATATAAAATAGAGAAATGAGCTTAGAGACAAAGGGACCTCATACCACCAAGAAAGCAGTACCAGGAGAAGAGCATGTCCTTTGTACCTGAGGTTCCTGCACTGAGATGCTACTAGCCCAAGGGAAGACTGATGACAAGGACCTTCCTTCAGAGCCAACACAGAGAGAAAGCCTTCCCCTGAAGCCGGCACCCTGAATTTGGACTTCTAACCCACTGGACTGTGAGAGAATAAATTTCTATTTGTTAAAGCCATCCACTTGTGGTATTTCTGTTATAGCAGCACTAGATAACCAAGATGCCAAGTTTCAGGATCCCATTCCTTGCCAATCAATTTAACTTCAGACACCATTCAAGGCTTGGAATTAAACTGGTGTTGTAATTCAGACATTCTTACAATAAGGCGCTGGGTTTCGTTTTCGGCAATGTCATCTCTGTTACTACAAAAAATAAGCTTTCTTTCAGGGCACAAGTGGCAACTTTGAGACCCTTTATGTGGCACTTGAACTGTGACTCTGAATCCCTGAGCTCCTCTCTTTCATCACTTTGTCTAGTGAAAGTAGGACCAACCAACCAGCTTCCTCATACTTCTCATTCTGACATTGTAGAAAAGTATCAAACATGCAATCACCCAAAGCCTCACCTCTCACAAATACTTGATCTATTGGTGGTGATATTTTGCATATTTTTCTTGCCACTTCATTATATGGGTTAGCAGTGCCCTCTTTGCTACTGGAAGCAGAGTCATCAACATGTTTAAGACTAACTAGACTTGAGAACCATTTACAAAACTCATCCTTAGAGTTTTGTTTCTCTAGAACCACTCCCTGAACCAAATATCTTAGGCTGGGTTCTCTAGAGAAGCAAAACCATCCTATATATATGGAGAGAGAGAGAGGGAGAGAGAGAGCAATTTATCTCAAGGAAATGGCTCACCTGGTTGTAGAGGCTGGTAAGTCCTAAGTCCATGGGTCAAGCATCAGACTTTAGGTTTCTCCTGACTCACAAAGCTGCAGGGGCTTATGAATCCAGGATTGGCACGTCAGACAGCAGGCCACTGGCTCACAGGCTGTGGAGGTTAATGAATCCCAAAACTGGCAAGTAAGCTGCTAGCTCAAGTCCCAAGAACCAGAGTCAGTTGATGACTAGCTGGATGCAGGATCCAGAAAGGGAGCCTTGCTGGAACATCCATTTATATACTGGAGGCAGGCCACATCCCCAAGGAAACTCCCTTTCAACTTATTGGCAGCTTATAGCAGATCACAGCATGGAGTTGATTACGTCATTACATAACTGCCAAATAATGTCATTATAACTTCCAAACTACTGAGAATCATGGCCCAGCCAAGTTGACACACAACCTTAATCATCATAGTGACCCTGTCCCTTTTAATAGAACAATAGGAGGATCCACCTCAGGTAAAAGAAAGAAAGAAAAAACAAAAAACACCTACGATGCTATCTATTTCCCTGACACTTTGACCTCTAAGCCAGCAATTTATTTATTCAAACTGTTTCTCACTTTCCTCCGGGATTGACATTGCTGACCCAGAAGAAGGGAGCTAGAAATCCTACTCCCCAATACCATCACCACCACCAAAGGACAGCCCAAACTGTGTAGCCATCTGTCTATACTCAGTGACTGTTGTCTGAGTCAGGGTCGGAACCAGGCCCAGATGTGAGCAGTGAGGCATGAGGGGACCTGGAGACAGCTTCTTGTGTAAAGGCCTGGGGCCTCAGTGGCCAGGTTTCTATGGGAACAGTCCTGCCCATGAGATTTGTAGGATCAATCTGGAAAGAGCCACCATGGAGGCTTTCATTCACAGGAGGGGTTCCATGTTGTCATAGGCAGACATGTTCATCTAGACCTGCAGCCCAAAATGGCCTCTCAAGTCACAAGGTAACTCATCAGAGCAGACAAAAGCTTAGCAAACTTGGCATCCAGGCTTTCATTTTACAGAAGGCAACCTAGAAAGGAGAGCTGTTGGTCCAGGCTTTCATAATCACTCAGTGCTGGGCCTAGACTGGACCCCAGGCCCTCTGCCTCAACGGCCAGTGATGATGATGTTCTAGACCTCCCTCCCACCTCCTCCTCTGGGCCTGCTGTGCCCTCGACACAACCAGGGATGTCTGCTGCCTCCCACAGGTGGACTGGCTTCAGGCATCTCAGGCCCTGGGACATCTTCAGGCTAGGACTCCTAGACTGCTCCTTCCAGCCTAGCCCAGGTCTCTGAACTGCTGCTCCCAGCACTTTGGAGCCAGCAGGGCTGTGGACACCACCTTTCCACTGTTGCCCCTCTCCGAGTCTGGCATTAAGTCTAGGTCTCTCCTTACTGTGGCCTATGAGAAGGCCCTCTTCCACCATCATTACAGAGCAGAGATCCTGCTGGAGAGCATCAGGAGCAGCTGTGGCTGCAGGTGAGAAGATGAGCTGGGCCTGCTGCTCAGAGCCTGGTTTCCCTTCCCCTCACCTCAACACCCCTGGACAGATTAACTACAGAGGAGCTGGGGGAAGGGCTGAGCAAGACAGTGCAGGTCTGGAGCAGAGAGATATGCCAGGTCTCAGCTCCGGTGAACATGCCGTTTCTTTCATCCTCACCCTATTTTGTTCCCCTGTCAAGGGTAATCCAACCTCACCCATCTCAAAGGGCCTTTCTTGTGGAAGGATCTGAGTCCAGATGCATTTTGACAGGATTCAGTAAGTGTTGGATAATCGAGGAGGTCCACGGAGACCCTGACTCAGTCATGATGAGGGTTCCAGTTCCAGGTTTCTCTAGGTTTGGGTCTCCTCATCTTTAATGTTCTCCCTTCTCTGGTGAAGCTCCTGGCCCAGCACCCTGGGATCTATGCCCCTGAGCTCCTGCACCCCAGAGAAATCTACATCTCGCTCATCATTCACCATAGGTGTCCCCCGGCAACACCCTTCACCCAGCCATAATGGGGAATGGGTCAGGGGGTTGTCCTCAGTCATCCTCAAATCCCAAGGGCCAGGACCTAAAGAGATCCTCTCCAATTGCCCTGGCTCTGCATGGGGCCATACCTAACAGACGAAGTCCTGTCCTTTCCTGGTCCCTTTTGGGGAGGGGATGCCCACACACCTGGGAAGGCAGCCCTAAAGGCTCATTGGTGTCTTCCAATCTCTGGGCCACTGCCTGGCCTGATTCCATACATTCCAAGATGGCTTACCCCTGGGATTGGTCCTCAGCTGAAGTCCCATCCTAGGAAACTGGGAATCAATGAGTGAGCAAGATGTTGAGTAAATGAATGATGGCCTTTGTCCCATCAGGACTTGAAAGTTCCTTAGATCAAATGTTCATGCCCCTAGTGAAGGTTGATGGAGTTTCTGACCATAAATTCCTGGGTAAGTTAAATCCTGAGTAGATCAAGTAACCGGATTTGTTGCTGTTGTTGGGTGCTGTCATTTCTGATTCGTAGTGACCTTATGTACAACAGAACGAAACACTGCCTGGTCCTGCACCATCCTCACAATTGTTGCTATGTTTGAGCCCATTATTTCAGCCACTGTGTCAATCCATCTCATTGAGGGTCTTCCTCTTTTTCACTGACCCTCTACTTTACCAGGCATGATGTCCTTCTCCAGGGACTGGTCCCTCCTGATAACATATCCAAAGCACGTGAGAGGAAGTCTCCTCATCCTTGCTTCTAAGGACTATTCTGGCGGTACTTCTGCCAAGACAGATATGTTCATTCTTCTGGCAGTCCATGATTTATTCAATATGCTTTCCGAACACCACAATTGAAATGCATCAGTTCTTTGGTATTTCAAAGCACTTCTAGCTTTTACCATAAAGTTAAAAAAAAAAAAAAAAGAATATGTAATCATACTCTTCCCCCAAATGGCATTTATAGGGTTCCTTAATCATATTTAAACAACTGCACATAAATGTTTTTCCCTTTATATCACAAGGACTCCAGTAAAAGAAAGCATTTCTGAAATCAATTCACAAATTGATAAGATTACTTTCATATAAAGTAATTGCTACCATTTTGACACACAAATTTGAAATGTACATTTTGTTAATAATGTCTCTTTTGCATCACATATTTAAGCATGTTTAGAGGTATCTATTCTATAAAAGACAAAATAGTAGCTACATTGATTCCCTGCTTAGTATTTACCCAACGCTGTGCTGAGGGCATTCTTCTGAATGAGAGCCCTTGGCCCCATTCTACAGCTGTGAAAGAATCATCTGTGCAAGTGTGGGAACCTGGATTCAAGCCTGTGCTCCTAACTATTCTTCCATTATTGCGTTTTCAGAGAGCATGGCAAATCCAATCTCAGTCTTTGCATCAGAATCATTTAGGGCTAGGAGGAATTTATCTACAATAACATGTAGAGACCCGGAAAGTACTTGAGACTCTTTTGCATCTCACTGCAGGCTAGAGGATTTGGCTGCACATGAGCAGCACACACATAGTATCTCAGCATTTCTATCTAAGGTGCACAGAGCCAGAATGGGTATTTCCCTTGTACACGTGAAATCTGCACCATTCTGGAGAGTTGAGCTGAAAGGGGCTTAAGGTGAAATGTGGAGTCTTGGAGGGAAGAAGATCCCCAAAATAGGAGATCGCTATTACTTAAGGAATCCTGATGGCACAATAGTTAAGTGCTTGGCTGCTAACCGAAAGGTCAGCGGTTTAAACCCACCAGCTGCTCTGGGGAGAAAGATGTGGCAGTCTGCTTCCATAAGGATTTACAGCCTTGGAAAACCTAAGAGGCAGTTCTACCCTGTTCTATAGGGTAACTACGAGTCAGAATCAACTCGATGGCAAGGGTGTTACTTAAGCACAAGGAGCCTGGGTGGTGAAAGTAGTTTGCTACTGGCTGCTAACCTAAAGGTTGGCATTTGTGCCCACCCAGTGGCACGGAGAAAGAAAAGCCTGGCAAAAGCTTACAGCCAAAGAAGTCCAATAGAACACAGTTTTACTCTGTAACACATGGGGTCACCATGAATTGAAAGCGAATGAATGGCAATGGATTTTTCTTTCTTTTTTGGTGGGGAGTATTGCTTAAGCAAAGTCTAAGACAGGAAAGCCAGGAAGTCACTGCAGCCCCTTTGGGAAAACCCACTGGTTTTATTCTGTTCCCTCAATAAAACATAATTAAGCAGTTATCAGACTGAAGTAAAGGCTAAACAACCCAGTGATTCTACACAATACCCTCCCCTACAAGGGGGCATTGCATCACAATCTGCATCAACTCAGATATCTGGATAGGCTAACTTAGGTTTGAAGTTATTTTTTATAAAAATTGAGAATACAGTTGTGCACTAAAGAGTATTTTCTGGTGTGGATTTAAGTGGATGAGAACTAGAGTGGAAAAACAGTGCAAGTAAATAATTATTTTTGAACACCATGCAAATGTTTCATCTCCTGACCCCTGAAGTGGGGTGGAACGGGGAAGCTATATATGAATGTCATCTAGAGGTGAGGTGCTGAAAGACACCTGGCAGTGAGAAGAGGGAAGAGGGAGGCTGGACAAATAAATGCCTCTGTGCTTTAGCTTACGTGTGCCTGGAGGCGGGTACAGGCATGTCCAAGCGGAGGCTCTGGGAGACGCATCTCTGTGCATTGTTTGTTGATGGGCAGTCTCCCCATGACTGAACTAGCAAATTATTTTAAAAGCAGCTTTTATTAACTCTTACAGTCACACTTAGCAGTTTGGAACTAAATAATAAGTTGTTAAAGCATGCTACGAAATGTAGAAAAATGTTCAGTTCCAAGTCCATAATGAGTCTCTTTGCAGATGCAAGTCTTTGGTCCCCAGGGAACTGGGTAGAGGGTGGGGAAGGCTCTATGTGCTCAGGGCTGATGTTCAGTGGTACTGACTGATATAGCCTATTGGCTCACGTTCTTCCAGATTAATTGGGCACCCCTTCTGTGCTCTTACATATTTTGAATATCAACCCTAGTACAACCTATTACCCTACAGTGATGAAGGCAGCCCAACAACTCAAAGCACATCAGTGTCATACACCAGCTGAAAGGAAACCTCATCATGTGCTCTGGTGTTTTATGAGGGCTTGTGTCCAGCCTGGAATTCCTGGGTGATTCAAATTGTTAATGGACACTTGGCTACCAATCAAAAGGTTGGAGGTTCTAGTCCACCCAGATGTGCCTCGGAAGACAGGCTGGTGATCTACTTCTGAAAGGTCACAATCACTGAAAAACCTATGGAACACAGTTCTTTTTTCCCCCCCAGACTGTGAGGCTCTAAAGAAGCCCTAGTGGCACAGTGGTTAAGCGCTGGGCTGCTAACTGAAAGGTCAGCGGTTCAAACCCACCTGCCTCTCTAAGGTAGAAAGATATGGCAGTCTGCTTCCATAAAGATCACAGCCTTGGAAACCCTATGAGGCAGTTTTACTATGTCCTATAGGGTCGTTATCAATTGGAATTGACTGGACAGCAACTGGTTTTTGTAAGGCTCTACTTTCTATTGTCTCTTCACAACGTAGAGCATGGTTCAGCTCTTATCTCCTCGATTTTGTGAGCTTCATTCCTGAACACCATCTGCCTGCACCAGACTAACAATTATTGTTCCTCCCAAGAAATCTACCAGGCCTTTGCACAACTTGAGTCCCTGGGATCTACCTCAGCCTCTGTTCTGTTGCATTCACATTCTTAAGGTGAATGAGCAGAGAAGACTTCCTTCTACCACATTCACTACAGGTCAAAAGCAATAATAGCAGCTTCAAATTCACTTGACTATCATTATCCACATTTCACTATCAATTTTTACCAGTGTCTAATGGGACACTCTGTACATATGTTCCTGGCCCTCTAACTCGATCAAGGAAATGCAGAGACTTATTCTGATGTAACTTTCCATCAGTGCTTGCTCCTTGTGCTCGCTAGCTTAGTGTCTACATTCTCAAAACAAAACAATTAAAAACTGCTCTTTAACAATGTGTTCCTGACTTTTTCAGAGAATGAACATTTTCCAGAATCTAGCTGTCCTCCCTTTAGAGTTTTTGGATACTTACCCTTCTTTTTCCTCTCCCTTGCAGTCTCTTCACCCCACCAGAAGCCCACTGCCCTCCTGCTTCTCTGAGGCTGCCCTTGGTCCTCAACCTCATGGAGGACCCCACCCTCCATGTTGATCCAGTTTGGGCACCCTCTGCCCTTAGACTAAACCAGCCACAAATTGTGCACCATCAAAACTCAATGGTATGCCTACTTATTCAATAAAAAATTCATTGAACAACTACAAGGTTAGTTTAAGATGATCTCCTAGGAATTGAGAAAGGTACAAAGAATTCTGTCCCACAAATAACTTATAGACTAGTTCTGAGGCCTTGAAGGTGGTCGGCTTACAGATTGACATGCCTGTCTTCTGAGGCACCTCTGGGTGGGTTGAAACCACCAGCCTTTCAGCTAATAGTGGAGCACTTCACCATTTGCACCACCCACAGATTCCTAAAGTTCAGCATAGACTCATAAAGATCTAATAAATAAAAAAAACAGTCAGCCTTGAGCATTGTGCTCCTTTAAGAACTATCTATATGGTATCAAACTGACAACAGCAACTTGAGAGATTAGATAGCAAACTTATAGGACAGCGAGTTTATGTTAATGAGGGAGGAACAACTCATATAAGGGGGTGAAAATGATTGCACAACTCAAAGAATGTAATCAATGTTACTGAACTGTACATGTGGAAACTGTTGAGTTGCTGTATGTTTTGCTGGGTACGTTCTCAACAACAACAGCAACAAAATAAATAAAATATTTTTAAAAAGATATAATTGACAATTGTCAATTGCAAATAGTTAAGCTGGCAAATCTACTTCTAGTGGAAGCTCTTTGTAAGTCACATAATAAAGTAAAAGCAATGATCATTTTAATGAGATTAGCTGAGAAGTCAGCCTCCCCCCCAAAAAGTAGATTATCCAAGAAGGCAGCTGAAATATGGCTTTATATACATGATTGTTAATGATGAAACACACCCTAAATATTGCCTTGACACATTAGCTAATAAATACATAAAGATATCCTTATTAATACTATTTAAATTTAAAACTTACTTTATATTTATCTTTAACTTTTATTTTATACGTTTATAACATACCTCATATATTAGTACCATAACCTATTGCCGCTGAGTCCATTCCGACTCATAGCAATCCTATAAGACAGAGTAGAACTTCTCCATAAGGTTTCCAAGGGGCAGCTGGTGGACTCGAACTGCCAACATTTTGGTCAGCAGCTGCACTGTTAACCACTGTGACATGTATATAAGTAGTTAATAAATTAATGTATATTCATTGGGGGTATGTGCATAAAAATTTTTACTGATAATGGTATGAAGTCAAAAGAAATTTAGAGTTCACAGGTTAGGCTGTGGGGAATCTACTAGGTTCATAAACTCTTGAAGGTGGAAATTATCATCTGTACCCCATGCTTACTGATTCTTTAAAATCTGCACCATAATACTTCTGCCAACATCAAGGTGGGTAAAATCATCTTTTAGAAGAATCAGAGTCCAGTTTTAGGGAGTGAAAAAGAATTGTGTGCTAGTCTCTCTCCGTTTAAACTTGCAATTGAATCACCTGATAGGGGTATTAGGTTGTTAGCTATAGGCTGACTTGGCTCAGTCACCTTTTCTACTGAAACCAGGAAAGGTTGTAAAAAGTCATGAATCTATTGGCTTGTGATTAAAAAGAAGAGCTTGGCATCAAGTAAGCTAAAGCAGAAATCCATGTACTGAGCAGACCTCCAGGTTGAATGGACAAAATGAAATAACTCAATGCAATGGGTCAACAGTTTAAGTGACTTGAGGGATATCTTTTACAGCTAAATTATCCATCAAAACACTACACAAAATCAGATCTTCCCCAAGGACCAGGTTTTGATATGATGATGGTTGAAATGGTGACTTGATAACATTTGTCCTTAACACTTACAGACTAAAACTGACTCCTCTGTGCTTAATGGCACAGAACTCTAGAGTCTGGATCAAACATTTAACTAAGAACTTCAACAGATTCTAAGCCCTTAATGAAGAACCTGGCCTTCCCATAGGCCCTCTGATGATCGGTCTCTATTTAGGCTAAAATATAAATTAGGCACCTGGATTTACAAAACAGAATGTCCATTCTGATGCCTGCAATCTGGAATGTAGAGCATATGAATATTACTTGGCAACAGAGGATAATAAACATTTCAGAAAGCACATTTTAGCAGGTTTTAAGAAAAGCAAAGAAACTATTTTAATTTTGTTAATCCAAATTTATTAGCCAGGAAATCCTCCCTTCTGTCCTTCCATAATTTTCCTAATATTAATAATACAAGTAATAATATAGCACTAAAGTTCACATAACACACCAAATTGTTACCTCTTTTTACCTGGACAATTAGGACCATGTAATCTAATATGTTTTCATTTTATTTTGACTTCCAAGTCCTTAAATCTCTATTTATTTTAAACTTGAATTCACAATCAATGCCCATGGAAGCAGCAGTCAAGAGTCAAACGATGTATTGCATAGGGCAAGTCTGCTGCAAAAAAAAAAAAAAAAACCTCTTTAAAGTGTTGAAAAGCAAAGATGTCACTTTGCCGACTAAGGTGCGCCTGACCCAAGCCATGATATGCTTGGGTTGCCCCATATGCTTGTGAAAGCTGGACAATGAATAAGGAAAACCAAAGGAGAAGTGATGCCTTTGAATTATGGTGTTGGCAAAGAATATTGACTATACCATGGACTGCCAGAAGAACGAACAAGTCTGTCTTGGAAGAAGTACAGCCAGAGTGCTCCCTGGAAGCGAGGATGGGGAGACTTTGTCTCATGTGCTTTGGGCATGTTATCAGGAGGGACCAGTCCCTGGAGAAGGACACCATGCCTGTTACGTAGAGGGTCAGTGAAAAAGAGGAAGACCTTCAAGGAGATGGAATGCCACAGTGGCTGTACAATGGGCTTAAACATAACAACCATTGTGAGGATGGCACAGGACCAGGCAGTATGTCATTCTGATATACATAGGGTTGCAGAACTGACTAGACGACACCTAACAACACACTGTATTCTTTCTGATCTTAAAAAGATTTTTCCTGCTAGTAAAATTAATGATGCTAAAAAAAATTAGTGCATGCTTATTATAGAAAGGTGTCCCTCGGTGGTGCAAACAACTAACTTGCCTGCTAACCTAAGGCCAGAGGTTCAAGTCCACCCAGGGGTGCCTTGGAAGAAAGGCCTGGTGATTTACTTCCAAAAACTCAGCCATTGGAAAACCCAATGGAGCACAGTTCTACTCTGACACACATGGAGTCTCCATGAGTCAGAGTCAACTTGACGACAACTATTGTTTTTTTGTTGTAGAAAAGTTGGAAATTTAAGAAAATTATGTCTTCCATAATTTTAGCACTCAGAGATAATCATTTGTAACATTTTGTTATATTTTCACTCTTTTTTCTATGCTACGCATATATTTTATTTGTTTAAAATTTGGAATTTTATATAAAACTTATAGGTTGCTTTTTCCACTAGGCATTAATATTGAACATTTTCTCATGACAACTAAATATGTTTTCAAAACATGATTGTCACTGGCTGCATAATATTCCATAATATGGATATAACTTCACTGACTTATTATTATTTAATTTGTTTTTATTTTTAACTAAATTAAATTATAGTGTAATTGATATAAATTTTGTAAACAATCTTGATTCACATTTCCAAATTGCTTACCAGAAATTTTTGCCAATATACACTCCTACCAGCAATGCATAAGAACACCCATTTAGCACACTCACATCTGCATTGGATAATATAATTGGTTTTTGTTTTATATTCACCAATTTGATAGATTAAAAATTGCATCTCATCTTAATTTGCATGAATTGGATTCCTAAATTGTACATTTTCTCATTTGTTAGTTTTCAATTTTTATTTCTTCCATGAATTGTCCTCATGCTTATTGCCTTTTCCTACAATGAAGTGTTTATATTTATTTCATTGATTTAAACTAGTTCTTTAGAAATCAATAATTTTATACTTTCCATATTTGCATATATTTTGATTTGTTTTTGACAGTCTTTGATATTGTTGTTACTGTTGTTAAGTGCTGTTGAGTTGGTTCCTACTCATAGAGACCATATGTACTACAGACAAAACACTGCCGAGTCCTGTGCCATCCTTGAAATCATTGCTATGTTTGAGCCCATTGTTGTAGCCACTTTGCCAATCCATCTTGTCGAGGATCTTCCTCGTTTTCACTGACTCTGTACATTACCAGGCATGATGTCCTTCTCCAGAGACTAGTCAATGGCAGCAAATTTGCCCAATGCAATGCATTGACTGCTGCTTCCATGGTCATTGACTGTGGATCCAAGTAAAATGAAATCCTTGACAACTTCAGTCTTTTTTCCATTTATCATGATGTTGTTTATTGGTCCAGTTTTGAGGATTTTTTTTTTTTTATGTTGAGGTGTAATCCCTACTGGCAGCTGTAGTCTTTGATCTTCATCAGTAAGTGCTTCAAGTCCTCTTCACTTTCGGCAAGCAAGGTAGTGTCATCTGCATAATGCAGGTTGTTAATGAGTCTTCCTCCAATCCTGATGCCACATTCCTCATCATATAGTCCAGCTTCTCAGATTATTTGCTCAGCATGCAGATTGAATAAGTATGGTGAAAAGATACAATCATGACACATGCCTTTCCTGATTTTTTTTTTCCTTGTTATGTTCAAATGACTGCCTCTTGGTCTATGTAGAGGTTCCTCATGAGCACAATTAAGTATTCTGGAATTCCCATTCTTTGCAATGTTATCCATAACTTGTTATGACCCGCACAGTCGAATGCTTTTGCATAGTCAATAAAACACAGGTGAACATATTTCTGGCATTCTCTGCTTTCAGCTAGGGTCCATCTGACATCAGCAATAATGTCACTTGTTCCATGCCCTCTTCTGAATCCTGCTTCAATTTCTGGCAGTTACATATCGATGTACTGCTGCAACTGCTTTTGAGAGATCTTCAGCAAAATTTTACTTATGTGTGTTATTAATGATACTGTTTGATGACTTCTGCATTCTGTTGGATCACCTTTCTTTGGAATGGGCATAAATATGGATGTCTTCCAGTCAGTTGGCCAGGAAGCTCTCTTCCAAATTTCTTGGCATAGATGAATGAGCACTTCCAGCGCTTCATCCCTTTGCTGAAACATCTCAGTTGGTATTCCTTCAATTCCTGGAGCCTAGTTTTTCGCCAATGCCTTCATTGCAGCTTGGACTACTTCCTTCAGTACCATCGGTTCTTGATCTTATGCTACCTCCTGAAATGGTCGAAAGTTGACCAATTTTTTTGGTACAGTGACTCTGTGTATTCCTTCCATCTTCTTTTGATGCTTCCTGCATCGTTCAATATTTTCCCCATTTTTTTTTTTTTTTGTTGTGTGCCGTCGAGTTGATTCCAACTCATAGCGACCCTATAGGACAGAGTAGAGCTGCCCGTTAGGGTTTCCATGGAGTGGCTGGTGGATTCGAACTGCTGACCTTTTGGTTAACAGCCTGAACTCTTAAGCACTTCATCAACAGGGCTCCATTTTCCCGTAAAATCCTTCAGTATTGCAACTGGAGTCTTGCATTTTTTCTTCAGTTCTTTTGAGAAATGCTGAGTGTGTTCTTCCCTTTTCATTTCCTAACTCCCGGTCTTTGTGTGTTTTATTATAATACCATACTTTGTCTTCTCAAGCTGCCGTTTGAAATCTTCTGTTCAGCTCTCGTCATCATTTCTTCCTTTCACTTAGCTACTCTACGTTCAGGAACAAGCTTCAGAGTCCCTTCTGTCATCCATTTTGGCCTTTTTTTCTTTCTTATCTTTTCAATGACCTTTTGTTTTTTTCATGTATGATGTCCTTGATGTCATTCCACAACTCATCTGGTCTTGGGTTATTAGCGTTCAATGCGTCAAATCTATTCTTGAGATGGTCTCCAAATTCAGATGGGATATACTCAAGTTAGTACTTTAGCTCTTGTGGACTTATTTTAATTTCCTTAAGCTTCAGTTTGAATTTGCATATGAGCAATTGATGATCTGTTCCACAATCAGCCCCTGGCTTATTCAATGCTTATCCATTGTCTCTTTCCATAGATGTAGTCAGTTTGATTCCTGTGTATTTCATCTGGCAAGGTCCACATGTATAGTTGCCATTTATATTGTTGAAAAAAGATATTTGCATTGAAGAAGTCGTTGGTCTTGCAAAATTCTATCATGTGATCTCCAGCATCATTTTATCACCAAGGTTATATTTTCCAACTACCAATCCTTCTTCTTTGTTTCCAATTTTCGCATTCCAATTGCTGGTAATTATCAAGGTGTCTTGATTGCATGTTTGATCAATTTCAGACTGCAAAAGTTGGTAAAAATTTTCAATTTCTTCATCTTTGACCTTAGTGGTTGGTGTGTAAATTTGAATAATAGTTGTATTAACTGGTTGTCCTTGTAGGTGTATGTATATTATTCTATCACTGACAGCGTTGTACTTCAGGATAGATCTTGAAATATTCTTTTTGATGATGAATGAGAAGCCATTCCTCTTCAATTTGTCATTTTCTGCATAGTAGACCATATGATTGTCTGATTCAAAATGGCCAATACCAGTCCATTTTAGTTCACTAATGCCTAGGATATTGATCTTTATGTGTTCCATTTCATTTTCGACAACTTCCAATTTTTCTAGATTCATACTTTGTACATTCCACATTCTGATTATTAATGGATGTTTACAGCTGTTTCTTCTCATTTTGAGTCATGCCACATCAGCAAATGAAGGTCCTGCAAGCTTGACTGCATCCACCATCATTAAGGTCAACTCTACTTTGAGGAGGCAGCCCTTCCCCAGTCATATTTTCAGTGCCTTTCAACCTGAGGGGCTTATCTTCTGGCACTATATCAGTTTTGCTGCTATTCATAAGTATTTGATATTAAACATTTAAAAAATTTTATAGACAAATCTATTGATCTTTTCTTTTGTGGTTTCTTCCATTGATTATATCAAACTTTCCTACCCCAAGCTTTGTTATATTTCTAGTTTTTTATGTTTTTATTTTGTGCATGCCATGAGGTAGGAATCTAATTTCATTTTTTACATATAACATCCTTTCTCCATTAATTTGTAATAGCTCCTCTGTCTTACATCAAGTTCTCATATAAACATGGATTTTTTTCCTATTCCATTGATCTATTTTTTTAAATCTCATCTATATTCATTCCATTTATTCTGCTTAGAATCAATACCACTATATTTTAATTACTATAATTTCATATCTGATAGCTCAACAACTGCATCTTATTTTTCAGAAATGTCTTGGCTACTCTTGTATCTTTTATTCTTTCATATGAATTTTATGACATTTTGACATTTCACCAAAAATTTTGCTGGAATATTTACTGCAATTGCACTGGTTTAGAAATCAATTTGTAAAGAATTTACATCTGTTTGATATCAACCTGTACATTCATGAAACCTGGTCTATTTCTCTACTTATTTAGATTTTCATGTTTTTTAATAGTATTTTATAATTGATTCCATAAAGCTCTTGTACATTTTTGTTCATTTTAATTTGAAATGTCTTATTGTTGGTTACCGCTGAGTTTTGTTCTACTACATTTTCTTTGTGGTTATTGTGTAAGAGTGTCATTAATTTTCTAAATCAATTTTATTGAAGTATAATTTACATATAATAAAATGTACACATTTTAAGTGTACTAGTAGTTGAGTTTTGTCAAATTTTCATTAGAAAGATGTGACAGTCTGCTTTCGTAAAGATTTACAGCCTTGGAAACTCTGTGGGCCAGTTCTACTCTGTCCTATAGGATCACTATGTGTCAGAATTGACTCAACAGCAATGGATTTGGTTTGGTTTTTTGGTTTATTAGGTGAGTTTTGTCAAATGTTCACCCATGTAGCCAACACCATAATCCCATTCAGAATGTTTCCACCATTCCAAATGGTTCCCTTGAGCCTCTTCCCAATATTCATCCTGAACCCCAAGGCCACACATCCACTGATCTGCTTTTATTACTATAGATTAGATTTGTCTTTCCTAGAATTTTAGGCAAAATGGAATTATACAGCATATACTCTTTTGAGTCTGGCTTCTTTTCTCAGCAAAATGTTTTTGAGATTTATCCAGATTGTTTTGTATATCAATAGTTAATTCCTTTATATTTTTTCCATTTTATGGATATATCATAAGTTGTTATCCATTCTCATGCTGATGAACATTCGGGTTGTTTCAGTTTGGGGCTATTTGTTAAAAAGCTGCTATTCACATACAAATCTTTCTGTGGGTATATGTTTTCATTTCTCTTGTTCAAATACCTAGGAGTAGAATTGCTAGGGCCTCTGTAAGTATAATTTAACTTTACAACTGCCTAACTGTTTTTCTAATTGCTAGCATCATTTTCCATCCTCTCTTGTAATGTATGAGAGTTTCAGTTGTTCCACATCCTCTGCAAAACTAGGCAATTTGAATTTTTGGTACTTCAGTAATTTGAATCTTTCAGGGAATTCATCCACTACATATAAGTTTTTTAAATTGTTGGCATAATTGATATTCCTTTATTATCCTTTTAATGTCTCTAGGATCATAGTGATGTCCCTTCTTTCATTCCTGATGTTGCAAATTTGTGTCTTTTTCCTTTTTTCTTAATCAGCCTACCTAGAAGTTAATCAATCTTTATTACATTTCTTTAAAAAAAAAGACTTTGTGTTTTGTCTTCTATATTGTTTTCTATTTCATTGATTTTTGTTCCTATCTTTATTATTTCTTCCCTTCTATGTATTTTAATTTATTCTTCTTCTAGCATTTTTAGTTGGAAACTTAATTGATTTTATACTTTTTTTCTTTTCTGATATAAACTCATAAATTTCCCTCTAAGTACTATTTTATGCTGGATCCCACAAATGATATGTAGTGTTTTTATTTTCCTTTTTATTCAGTCCAAAATATTTTCTAATTTCTCTTATGATTTCTCCTCTTACATATAGATTATTTAGAATAATCTATGTTACTTAATTTCAAAATATTTGGGGATTTTCCAAATATCTTTGTTACTGAATTTATAAATGATCTATCCAAAGAATTGTTGAACTCACTTATCTGTTATTATAGTTCATATTTAGATTCTTTTGAATTTTCCCTGTAAATGACTATTTCAACTGATAATGCAAAATTTTACATTGGTTAGAAACTCCAGTGCAATGTTAAATTGTAGAGATCTTCTTTTTTTAAAAAAAATTTTATTGTGTTTTCAGTGAAAGTTTACACAGCAAATTAGATTTCCATTTGACAATTTCTACACAAATTATTCAGTGACATTAACTACATTTTTCACAGTATGTCAACATTTTCTTTAGTTGTGTTCTGGTTGTTCCATTTCCAGTACTCAAGTTTCCCTGCCCCCTTATCTTCTCATCTTTGCTTTAGAGTAATTGTTGAACTTTTTGTCTCATATAGATTTTTTTTAATGGAGCACCGCACTCCCAGGTAATATCCTTTATTTTGTGTGCCAATCTATTATTTCACTAAATGGTGACCAAAGGGGATAGTTTTCAAGTTGTTGTAGTCTCAGGATAATAGTCTCAGGGAGTCCTCTACTCTCAACTGGTCCAGTAACTCTGGACTTTTTAAGAATTTGAGTTCTGTTCCATGTTTTTCCTCCTTTCTATCAGAGTTCATCTATTGTGGCCCTGTTCAGAATGGTCAGTAGTGGTAGCTGGGCACCATCTAGTTCTTCTGATCTCAGGGTAGATGTGGTTGTGGTTCATGGAGGCCTTTAGTCCTGAAGACTGGTTTATTCTCTGAGACTTTGGTTTCCTTCTTTCTCTTTTGCTCCTGATGAGTAGAGACCAATAGTTGTATCTTAGACTGCTGCTTGCAAGTTTTTAAGACCCTGGAAACTACTCACCTTACTAGGATGCAGAACATGAATTTTGTGAACTATATCATGCCAGTTGACTGAGTTGTCCCATGAGATTAAGGTCCCAAGTCTTCAAACTCAGAAAACCAATCTCACAAGGTGTTTGGTAATGTCTGAGAAGTATCTATAACTGTGTCCTCTATGAATATACATGTGTGCGCACACACATACTCACCTGTACCTACCCATACACGTATATGCCTATATATCTACATATGTGACCATACACTTGTTTTTTGGTTATTGTTGGTGTTATTGCCTAATTATGTTGTTGTTGTTGTTAGGTGCTGTTAAGTCGGTTCTGACTCATAGCGACCCCATGTACAACAGAACAAAACACTGCCAGGTCCTGCACCATCCTCACAATAGTGTTATGTTTGAGCCCATTGTTGCAGCCACTGTGTCACTTCATCTTGTCGAGGGTCTTCTTCTTTTTCACTGACCTCTACCTTACCAAGCATGATGTCCTTCTCCAGGGACCAGTCCCTCCTGATAAAATATCCAAAGTACATGAGACGAAGTCTCACTCGACTCACTTCCAAGGAGTACTCTGGCAGCATTTCTTCCAAAGCAGACTTGTTCATTTTTGTGGCAATCCATGGTATAGTGAATATTCTTCACCAACACTATAATTCAAAGGCATCATTCTTCTTCAGTCCTCCTTATTCATTGTTCAGTTTTGGCATGCATATGAGGTGACTGAAAATATCAGGTTTGGGTCAGGCACGTCTTAGTCCTCAAAGTGACATATTTGCTTTTCAACACTTTAAAGAGGTCTTTTGCAGCAGATTTGCCCGATGCAATGCATTGTTTGATTTCTTGACTGCTGCTTCCATGGACATTGATTGTGGACCCAAGTAAAATGAAACTTGACAACTTCAATCTTTTCTCCCTTTATCATGATGTTGCTTATTGGTCCAGTTGTGAGGATTTTGTTTTCTTTATGTTGAGGTATAATGCATACTGAAGGCTATAGTCTTTGGCCCTCAACAGTAAGTGCTTCAAAGTTCTCTTTGCTTTCAGCAAGCAAGGTTGTGTCACCTGTATATCTCAGATTGTTAATGAGCCTTCCTCCAATCCTGATGCCGTGTTCTTCTTCATATAGTCTGACTTCTTGGATTAATAATCCAAGCTCAGCATACAGATTGAATAAATATGGTGAAAGGATACAACCCCAACACACACCTTTCCTGATTTTAATTCACGCAGTATCCCTTTGTTCTGTTTGAATGACTGCCTCTTGGTCTATGTACAGGTTCCACATGAGCACAATTAAGTGTTCTGGAATTTCAATTCTTCACAATGTTATCCATAATTTGTTATGATCCGCACAGTAAAACATTTTTGCACAGTCAATAAAGCAAAGGTAAATATCTTTCTCATATTCTGCTTTCACCCAAGATCCATCTGACACAAGCAATGATATCCCTCATACCACATCCTTTCTGAAACTGGCTTGAATTTCTGGCAGAAATAGAATTTATTCTTTAGCTAATTTTTTCTTGTATCATTTATTGAATATTTCATGTGTTTCCTATTGGTACATAATCTAAATAATTTTTGGTCTTTCTTTTAAATATTTTAATTGTCCTGTGATTTTTATAAATGTATTTTAATGTTACTGGCCACTTCAGATTATTCTTCAAAGTAGGTAGGATATAAATGATTCTTTTTTTTTTTTTTTAATCCACTGAAGGTATTCAAGATTCTCTCATACAGAAAAAATTAAAAATATCACTCTCAAAAGGGTGTCTGCCTACGTCTTGGTCAGAAATAGCTTCACTCAGTGAAAAATAATTTTAGGCAAAAGATAGCTCTGCTTATTTTTGCAAGGTTATTTGCTACCTCCATTACCGTCAATACATTTTAACTGATGAGAAGGAAGCATGTTCACTCTGGCCTGTTCAAATGATAACAAAGGTTGGAATTTGGTTTGATCTAGACCTGGGAAAAAACACAGGCTCAGATGACTGGGAGGTAACTGGTTAGGCTCTGTCCCCTTCAAAAACTCTCTAAGGACAGGGCTTTGACCTTTCAGAGCAAGAAGGACTGTGGCTAACCCTAGGCCCTTTGCCCAAATGTAATCACTGTTCTCAGTTTGTGTGTATCCTTCTAGAACTGTGATGGATTTACATACATATATGTATGTATGTATTTACATATATAGTATACACACACAGGAATATGTATTATCGTGGCTGTGTGCCCACTTTCTATAATTGATATTAGTTATCTTTGATGTAAGGGGCCCTGGTGGTTAAGAACTCAGCTGCTAACCTAAAGGTTCACAGTTCAAACCCACCAGCTTCTCCTTTGGAGAAAGATGTGATAGTCTGCTTCCTTAAAGATTCCATCCAACCAACCACCCCACTGCCATCAAGTCCACTCATAGTGACCCTGTAGGACAGAGTAGAACTGTCCCACAGGGTTTCCAAGGCTATAAATCTTTACAGAAGAAGATTGCCACGTCCTTCTCCCAAGGAATGCCTGGTGGGTTCAAACTGCCGACCTTTCAGTTTGCAGCCAAGCACTTAACCACTGCACCACAAAGACTCCTTCTGTAAGTACTACAGCCTTAGAAACCCTATAGTTTCAATTCTACTCTGTCCTATAGGGTCAAAATGAATCAGAATTGACTCAGTGGCAATGGGTTTGGTTTTGGTATCCTTGATGTTTTTAGTGAACAATGTCTTGGAGATCTTCCATGTGAGTACATGTAAATCCAACTCAGCCTTTGTAACTGCTGCATACTGTGTCACGGTATGATAATACCATAACTTATTCAATCATTCTCTGATTGATAGGCATTTAAGTTGTTACCAATTTTTTGCTGTTACTTTGTAATAGCAATCTTTTAGGATAAAGTTTAAAGGTGTTAAGCGGCATCTGAGGTTTTCAACAATGCGTCCTCCATCTGCCTCTGAAGTTTCACTCCCAGTTATGTCCCCTTCCCCAAATACTAAACTCCAGCCAAACTGGTCAAACACAATTTCTGGCTTCAAAACTTCTGTTCACCTTGACCCTTCCACCCAAAGGTCCTCTTCTCTTCTTTCATCTTTCTAAATTTGGCCTATATTAGAAGGCTATCTCATATCACCACTCTTCTGTGAAGACTTCCCTCTTTCCTGACATTCCAGCCTATAATGAACTCTCTTTTTCTAAATGTCTATTGTATTCTGTACCACTCATTCAGTATTTGAATATTGTCTTGTATTATAATATTTAATGGGATTATTAACCTCGATCTCGCCAACTAGAAGCTAAGGACTTAAAGTCAGAAAAATTCTCTTGCCTTTTAATTGACCTCACTAGCTCTATTTTCTTTCCTCTCCGGACATTCCTTCCTTGAAATTGAAACAAATTTGTTCACATTACTTCTCTGCTTACAAACCTCTGATGATGATGAGTGTGCTGATGGTGATGGTAGTGATGATGAGAATGCAATCCTCAAGATCTCCCTCTTGAGTGACATTATCAGCCTTCCTCAGATTAACTAGTCACAGCAATGAGAGTCTTACAAGGTGGCTCCTAATTTAGACATACAAAAACTCTCCTTTTTCCACCATTACTCCACTCCCAGTAGAGCTCCTCTCCCTACTGTTGTCTGTGAGCTTGTATTTGTCAGGAGAAGCTAGGCTGTGTGATAGTACCAAAGTCTTAGTGCTGCTGCACAACAAAGGATTTTCTTACTCACATCATACTTGGAGGTAGGCCAAAATGGTCTCCTTGGCAGCTTCTCCTTCTGTAGCACCTCTCCCATCTGCCATCCCCAAAGTGACCACTTGCTGCCACACAGATGAAAAGAAGATTGTGTGTGGAAGACTCACACTTACTCTTAACTGCCTCCAACCAGAAGTGACCAACAACACTTCTACTCATAGTCCAGTAGCCACTATTTGTGGCTAGCTGGGTAAGAGACTGGGAAATGTAGGGGTGCACATGGAATATTTAGAGAATACTATTGTCTCTTTCATAAAGCTGTTGTAATAAACTTTGAACTTTAAGAAATGAAGGCAGCAAGAAGCTATAAAAGACAGAAAGAGAGAAATTGTTCTCAGAAAAAGACTTCCATGTAAGCCTGAGATAGGAACCTGGTCAGAAATATCTACCACAATTCTATCTCAAAGTCTTTACTAGGCCACTTGCCTAAAATTCCTCCAATGACAGAGGCATTTGGCTTAATGAATTTTCTTCTTTAAAATTGCAGATACTCTGAGGAGTCTTTCTTGCTCTCTCTCCCTCCCTCCTCTGCTCTCTTTCAATTGCTCTCTAATCTTTCTCTCTCAGTAATTTAATTCAAATAAGCTTTTGTTCACAATCAGTAAATGAGGTCAGTGAGAGAAGAGGCATTTTGTTGGGATAAAATCAGGTAGTTTTCATGGATCATTTTAGAAAGTGAGCAAGCCGGGTCAGGGTGGCAGCTACCACGAGAGATTACGGTAACAGGAAGAAAGAAGACACCTAGGAAAAGCAGTAAGATGGAAAATAGCAGGAAGCCCCTCTCCTTTTCCTACTTCAGTTTCCATCACTTTCTCACTTCTACTTTACCCCCTTGCTCCTAAGTGCAGAATTCAGGCTGGCTCCAATAGTTAGGCATAAATCCCTTTAAGAAACAAGGCAGAATTAATAATTATATTAGCATTATATTCAACTACTTAGTGGGTTATATAGGATTTTATAACCTGGCCTGGTAATCCAAACACCAATTTTTTTTTTTTTTTTGTACTTTAGATGACGGTTTAGAGAACACATTAGTTTTGCATTAAACAATTAATACACATATTGTTTTGGGACATTGGTTGCCAACCCTGCAAAGTGTCAACACTCTCCCCTTCTCGACCTTGGGTTCCACATTTCCATTCGTCCAGGTTTCTTTTTCCCTCCTGCCTTGTCATCCTTGCCCCTGGACTGATGCGCCCATTTAATCCCATATACGTACATGGTTCAGCTACATGTATTATTGTTTGTTTTAATCTTTGGCTGAAGGGTGAACCTCAGCAATGACTTCAGTACTGAATTAAAAGCGTGTCCTGGGGCCATACTCTCAGGGTTTCTCCAGTCTCTGTCAGACCAGTAAGTCTGGTCTTTTTTTGTGAGTTAGAGTTTTGTTCTACATTTTTCTCCAGCTCTGTCTGGGACCCTCTATTGTGATACCTCTCAGAGCAGTTGGTGGTAGTAGCCAACCACCAATTTTAACTGTTTCTATAGAAAAAATAATAATGTTCCAAACACCTGGCTTACATTTTATTAAATAGTATTTGTTGCTTTTTTATGATTATAAAAGTAATACATGTGATAATAAGCTTTTTAAAAGCATAGGAAAATAGAAAGAAGCAAATTTAAATCATCCAGTTTTACTTTAGAAACACAACCCATTCTTCAACTAGGGCAGCACACACTGCTAACTGCTAATCAAAATCCATGTTTTTGGTCTCCCTGAGTACACAGCTGGAACTCATTTCCCAGCTTTCCTTGATGTCATATGTGGCCACTGACCAAATCCTAGTCAATGGAATTTGAAGGAAGTTCCATGTACAATTTCAATGGAAGTTGAATGATTGTCATTTCTGGGCCCACTCCATAAAAACTTCCCACACAAGTGCCTGAATGCTTCTTTCTCCTTCCAGATGACTGGAATGAAAATAGTCTCCAAGGAAGCCTTGAAAGCCACATTTAAGAAGGAAGTGCCTCTGTCACCCTGGGTCCTGCAATCACTTTATGATGGAGAGCCCTGTGACAAACTGGTCATCTACCCAGTAGTGCTAAGCAAGAAAACGTAATCTTCTCTTGTATTACAGTCTTTGTACATTTTGGGTCTACTCCTTACTACAGTTAACCTACCTTGTAGGAACTGTCTCACTTTCCCTAAGCATCTGTAAACTTTCTACTGCTGGGCCTAGCATATATAGTAGGCCTTCAACAAACACTTGTTGTTTGATTGGTTGATCAATTTATTGATGAAACGCGTGTGTTTCCAATGAAATCATTCCTAGAGGATCCCTTCCTTTCCACAGATGCAAGAGTTTAAATACTGGCGTTGAGGCCTTGCCATCCAAGAGCCCCGTGGCCAGCCTTGCTGTGAAGCCTTCAGTAAACTGTAATTTTCCATTTCCTAAACTGTGAAACAAGACCATAAATCTCTCAAAACACAGTGAGGTCTAACAAAGACACAGTTAATACATTTTTTACAAATCCATAGTGTCAGGGGAATGTCATATCATCACATCTAAATTCTAACTAGTATCTTTTAGCAGAGGTTTCAGTACAAAAAGCTCATTTTAATGGACCAATTTAGATGTGATTTCCCTGCCTAAAGCACATGATGGTTTAATGCACATAGACAGGTGACTTTGAAAACATACACAATAAGCACATGCCCATCACAAGTAAAGAAAAAGAACAATGGAAAAGTGAAATTAGAGGATTGAGCATAAAGAACAATAGACAAATAGGAAAATGCTTAAACTGCTTGAAAGAAAAAATGGACACAAATACACACTAAGGAAACAATTGAAAAGATGGGACAAAAAAAGGAGAGAAAAGCTAAAGATCCAGGTGGAAGACCTGAAATTTTCCAGCTTCTGGGTTGCTACTGACTAGATGAGGCTAGATGGATTCAAATTTAGATCAGCATGGGGTTGACCTTTCAGCAGTTAGGGGATCAAATGAGCATCCCAAGACCTTTCACCCTCTTTCTCCTCAATGAGAATATCTTAGTGTGAAATTAAGCTAATTATTCTGCAATTGCCTTTTCAAACCAGTTTAACAGCTGGCTTAAACCAAAAAACCAAACCCATTGCCATGGAGTTGATTCCAATTTATAGCAACCCTGACTTGCTTAAGCCAAAGCAATGCAGGCTGAAATGAAATCAGTAGTGGAAGTGGTGCCAAGATCATCACTCTTTTGATGATACACTTTCTACCACTACAGACATAAGAGACATCTTCCAAGGGGGAGGGAGGTGGGCTTTTGGCTCTAAACTCATCGGCAAAAATCTGTCCCCTCAAGCTGCTAGTTAGACCCTGACTAGGGCCACTGTTGGACCAGCTGGGACCCCAATGGCCATTTCACTAAAAAAGGTATAAGCTGGTGTTCGCACTCACCATCCCACATCATCTTTCTGGAATACCAGAAGCGTTCATGGCAGTATCTAAGTAAACAGTCACACCAGATGGAACTTTGGAAAGGGTCTAGAATCAAACGCATTATCCTGTGTCTCTCTGAAGAGATTTGCTGTCTGCTGTGAAAGAATACCTTATCCTTGCCTCAGTAAGCTTCTGCATGCGCAGCACTGTGGAGTTTCAAAGTCTTGTTCTGACAGTAGCAAATATCAGAGCAGGGCCCCTATTGGTAAGTCCCACCAAAAATCTTTGAGCACTAAAGGAGGCTTGCTCTTGCTCTCACTCCCACTCTCGTTGTGTCTCACTGCTGCTGAAATAGTGGGAAGTACCTTACATGATATAAACCAAGATCAGGACCAGCCTTCAGCAAAATTGTGAAGTAAGCAAAGTTTGTTTTTTCCATTCTCTGCACTTCTATGGCCCAAACACCCAATTTTTACCATCCCTGTCATGGCTTTGCCTTCAATTGAATGGCCCCCCTCTAAAGTGACCACCTGAAACAGATTTAAGGATGTGTCTGTTTTAACTGAACATCTTAATTTAAAAAAAAAACCTTCAAACTCATGAGGAAACTAACAGTTGTATTTCAGGTCCTCCACAGATAGTGAGAGCTCCTTCACCTCTTTCAGCCCACATCAAGTCCACAGGCAACACAGCTAACTCTGGATATTCCATGCAAAGAGGAGAGCTAAATGAAACAATGAAATGATTGAGCCCCACAAAAAAAAAAAAGCAATTTTTATAGTTTCAACTTCTTCCTTCCCCACCTTAGTCTGTTCCCAGAGTCATTCCAGCATAGCAAAATGAACAGCTTTGTGCTGCACCTCCACTTTAGGCCCCCATCTACATTCTGCAGGAGGCACCAACCTAAATGAACAATAGTAATCTAAAAGGGAGAGCAGGAGGTGGAACCAAGGGCTGGGTAATAGATATGCTGGGTGTCAGCCTTGATGACCAATATCCATCCAATCTGTTAAGCACCTAATGGGAAGCAAAGCATTTCTCCATTCATTCTCTCATTTGAGCCTCATTAACTAGGCAAGGAGGACATTATTCCAAGAGCAAACTGAAATAGGTCACACCACTACAAATTGAAGGAAAACTCAGGTTTTCTAATTTCTTACCCAGCGTTCTTTTTTGCCATATTAAACCACTCCTTGGGCAAATATGTCTGAATCCAGAAAACTATCTGTTTCCCCAAATTAAGTAGTATAATGATGTCTGTTGAGAGAATGATTTCTAGGGCCCCAACCTCTAGCTAGAAAAAGGCCACTGACTGAAAGACCGTGTGGAAAGAAGTTACCATCTCACTTTTTCCTTCTGTTATATTATGGTAGAGCTGGATCTCCATCAGTGCAGTTCCTGGGTCTCAGATGAAATAGGATGGGGTGCATATTATGGATTGAATTGTGTCTCCCCAAAATATGTGTTGAAATCCCAATCCTGTATCTGTAAATATGACCCTGTTTGGAAAAAAAAAAAATCCTGTTTAGATTTTTCTGTT
This sequence comes from Trichechus manatus latirostris, assembly GCF_000243295.1. Lineage (NCBI taxonomy): Eukaryota > Metazoa > Chordata > Mammalia > Sirenia > Trichechidae > Trichechus > Trichechus manatus. The sequence goes on along the minus strand of NW_004444292.1, from coordinate 32,757 downwards.
GTTATGTTAATAAGCTCATATCAGAGTATGGTAGATCCTAAACCTAATCATTTCTGAGTTATAAAAAGACCAGAACAGAGACAGAGACATACATATAGGGGAAGACAGATGCCATGTGAGGATTATCTATGACCAAGAATGTCAAGGAGCCAAGCAATGCGTGGGGCTACCAACAAGGAAGGAATCTACACGACTGAGACCTGATTTGTACCATTAGCCTCCAGAATTGTAAGAAAATAAAATTCTATTCTATAAAGCCACCTACTTGTGGTACTTGTGTTACACCAACACTAGGTAACTTTCTTAGTTATCTAGTGCTGCTGTAACAGAAATACCACAAGTGGAAGACTTTAATAAATAGAAGCTTATTCTCTCACAGTCTAGTAGGCTAGAAGTCCAAATTCAGGGCATCAGCTCCAGGGGAAAGCTTTCTCTGCCAGCTCTGGAGGAAGGTCCTTGTCATCAATCTTCCCCTGGTCAAGGAGGTTCTCAGTGCAGGGACCCTGAGTCCAGAGGACGTGCTCTGCTCCCGGTGCTACTTTCTTGATGGTATGACATCCCCCTATCTCCTGCTCGTTTCTCTCTTTTATATCTCAAAAGAAATTGGCTCAAGACACAATCCAATCTTGTAGATTGAGTCCTGCCTGATTAACATAACTGTTGCTAATCCATCTCATTAACATCATAGTGATAGGATTTACAACACATAGGAAAATCACACCGGATGACAAAATGCTGGACAATCACACAATACTGGGAATTGTGGCCTAGCCAAGTTAACAGATATTTTGGAGGGACACAATCAATCCATGACAGTAACTAAGACAGTACAGTACCAAAATAAGATGGTAGACGTAACCAGAATAAATATAAATGGATTAAACCAAATAAATAAATAAAAATCACTGCCAATGAGTTGATTCTGATTCATAGCAACCCTATAGCACAGAATAGAACGGCCCCCCATAGGGTTTCCAAGGCTGTAAAGCCTTACGGAAGCAGACTGTCACGTCTTTCTCCCACAGAGCAGCTGATGGGTTTGAACCACTGACTTTTGGTTAACAGCTGTGTGCTTTAGCCACTGCGCCACCAAAGCTCCTTAAAATGCAAGCACCACTGGAAAATCCATGTGGAATAGAAAATGAAGGTGACAGTGTCCAATCTGATTCCAAGGTTTGCAAGGTTATACAGTCCCTGGGTGGCACAAATGCTTAAGTGCTGGCCCACTAACTGAAAGGTTGGAGGTCAAATCCACCCAGAGGCACCTTGAAAGTAAGGCCTGGTGATCTGCTTCTGAAAGTTCGTAAGCTTGAAAACCCTAAGGAGCACAGTTCTACTTTACACACATGAGGCCTCCATGAGTTGGAATCTACTTGATAACAACTAACAAAAACAGTACAGTGCCCAAAAAGCAAATACATCCAATCACGGTTATTTGAGGACTACAAAATTTTTTTCAATTATATTTATTATTTTTTTAAACAGATACAAGTTGTTAGGACACAATCACTTACTAAGTCATTTGACTCTAACTACTTAATAAACTTAACCATTAGGTATTCTTTTGGTCTAGGGGTTCCATGAAAAAATTATCAAGACACTAAGGGTGCAGTGAACAGAAAAAATTTTGGAATCTCTGGCCTAATCTAATAATATATGTAGAAACCTGTACTCCAAAATTGGGAATATATCTTCTGTGATGGTTAGGGTTGTGTGTCATCTTGGCTGGGCCATGATTCTCAGTGGTTTGGCAGTTATGTAATGATATAGTTTGGCAGTTATGTAATGATGTAATTTGGCAGTTATGTAATGATGTAATTTGGCAGTTATGTAATGGTGTAGTTATCCTCCATTTTGTGATATAAAGCAATCATCGCCATGATGCGATTGATGTGATTAGACAATCAGTTGTAAGGGAAGTTTCCTCGCGGGTATGGCCTGCATCCAACATATATGGACATTCTGGGAAAGCTTGCTGGCTTTTGCTGCCTCTGAATCTTGCATCCAGCTCATCACTATCTGACCTCCAGTTCTTGGGACTTGAGCCAGTGGTATGCTATATTGCCTGCTGATCATGGAATTCATAGGCCTCTGCAGCCTGTGAGCCAGCAGCCTGCCATCTTACCTGCCAATCTTGGATTCATCAGCCTCCACAGTCCATTAGCCAGCAACCTGGTGCACCCAGCCTAAGACATTTGGTACTGACAACGGTTCTAGAGAAATAAAATTGTAAGGATGAGTTTTCTAAATTGGTTCTCATGTCTGGTTAGTCTTAAAGATGTTGATGACTCTGCTTCCAGTAGTAAAGAGGGCACTGCTAATCCATGGCATGAGGAGGTAATAGAAATATGAAAAATATCACCACCAATAGATGAAGTGTTGGTGAGAGGCGAGGCTCTGGGTGATTGCATGTATTTTTCTGCAATTTTGTCAGAAACAGAAGTATAAGGAAGCTGGTTGGTTGGTCCTACTTTCGCTAGACAAAGTGGTGAAAGAAAGAGAGGAGCTCAGGGCTTCAGAGTCACAGCTCAAGAGCCACATAAAAGACTTCAGAGTTGTCACTTGTGCCCTGAAAGTCTTATTTCTTGTAGTAACAGAGCTGATAATTGCTGAAAACCAAATCCGGAGTCTTCTCATAAGAGTGGCTGAGTTACAACACCAACTGAATTCCCAAAATCGAGTGGTATCTGAAGTTAAAGTGAGGGCATTGATTAGGAAGAAATGGGATCCTGAAACTTGGGATAGGGACATATGCACAGATAATCAGGAATTTGAACCCTAAATTCTATTGAATCACTCCTGCCAACAGAACTAGCCGTCTAACACCCACTGAAGAGATTAGTCTATCTTTGTCTGCTAGGCCACCATCCCCTGTAATACCATTTGTCCCTCCACCCCTATCTGATGAGATTAACTCAGCTGCTTCTGAAGAGCCTTTATCTGAGTTATCACCTGGGGCGGCATCTGAGTCGTTGGCCTGGGGAATCACCTGAGGCCCTTATAAGACCTCACCGAATATTCTCAGAACCCATCCTTACCACCCATTTTTGCTTCTAGACCTATAACTAGAATTAAGTCCCAGCAAGCCTCAAAAGATAAAGTACAAAGTGTGATCCAGTAGGAGGTACACTACACTCCAAAAGAACTGCTTGACTTCTCTAATATGTACAGACAGAAGCCTGGGGAATATGTGTGGGAATGGCTATTAAGGGTATGGAATAATGGTGCAAGGATCATAAAGTTGGATCAGTCTGAGTTTATTAATATGGGCCCACTAAGCACAGAGTCTTCATTTAGTGTTTCAGCTCAAGAGCTTAGGAAATAATCTAATAGTTTATTTGGTTGGTTCGCTGCAGAATGTATTAAGTAGTTGTTGTTTGCTGCCGTCGAGTCAGCTCCGAATCATAGCAACCCTATGTACAACAGAATGAAACGTTGCCCGGTCCTGTGTCACCCTCACAATCCTTGCTATGCTTGAGCCCACTGTTGCAACCACTATGTCAATCCATCTCGTCGAGGGTCTTCCTCTCTTTTGCTGACCCTTTAGTTTACCAAGCATGATGTCCTTCTCCAGGGACTGCTCCCTCCTGATAACATGTCCAAAGTATGCGAGACGAAGTCTTGCCATTCTCCCTTCCAAGGAGTATTCCAGCTGTACTTCTTTCAAGACAGATTAGTTTGTTCTTCCGGCAGTCCATAGTATATTCAATATTCTTCACCAACATTATAATTCAAAGGTATCAATTCTTCTTCAATCTTCCTTATTCCTTGTCCAGCTTTCCTATGTATATGAGAAGATTAAAAATACCATGACTTGGGTCATGCACACCTTAGTCCTCAAAGTGACATCTTTGCTTTTCAACACTTTAAAGAGGTCTTTTGCAGCAGATTTGCCCAAAGCAATAAGTTGTTCAATTTCTTGACTGCTGCTTCCATGGGCATTGATTGGATCCAAGTAACGTGGAATCCTTGACAACTTCAATCTTTTCTCCATTTATCATGATGTTGCTTATTGGTCCAGTTGTATTTTTGTTTTCTCTTTGTTGATTTTAATCCATACTTAAGGCTATAATCCTTGATCTTCATCAGTAACTGTTTCAAGTCTTTCTTTGTTTTCAGCAAGCAATGTTGTGTCATCTGCATATCACAGGTTATTAATGAGTGTTCCTCCAATCCTGATGCCATGTTCTTCTTCATATAGTCCAGATTCTCAGATTATTTGCTCAGCATGCAGATTGAATAAGTATGGTTAAAGGATACATGCCTGAGCCACACATCCCTGATTTTAAGCCACGTGACCTCCCCTTGATCTTTTAGAAAGACTGCCTCTTGTTCTATGTACGGGTTCTTCATGAGCACAATTAAGTATTCTTGAATTTCCATTCTTTGCAATGTTATCCATAATTTGTTTGATCCACACAGTCAAATGCCTTTACACACTAAACAAAACACAGGTAAACATCTTTCTGGTATTCTCTCCTTTCAGCCCAAATCCGTCTGACATCAGCAGTGATACCCTCATAACACGTCCTCTTCTGAATCCAGCTTGAATTTTTGGCAGCTCCCTGTCTATGTACTGCTGCAACCACTTTTGAATGATCTTCAGTAAAATTTACTTGCGTGTGATTTAATGATACTGTTCGATAATTTCCATATTCTGTTGGATTATTTTTCTTTGGAATGGGTACAAATAAGGATCTTTTCCAGGTGTTTAGCCAAGCAGCTGTCTTCCAAATTTCATGGCATAGATGAGTAAGCACTTCCAGCATTTCATCTATTTTTTGAAACATCTCAATTGGTATTCCATCAATTCTTGGAGCCTTGTTTTTCACCAATGCCTTCAGTGCAGCTTGAACTTCTTCCTTCAATACCGTCAGTTCTTGATCATATGCTATGTCCTGAAATGATTGATTAAGCGGTGGCCTACACTAAATCAAGGTGAAGTGCCAGGCCTGCCTTGGTATACCATAGAAGAATGTATCCAAAGTCTTAGGGAAATTGACATGTTAAATGGATTTATTAGGTTGGACCCACAGACCAACACATGGAGTGCCCAAAGGACACATCTTTTACCACAATCGTGAGGAACTAATTTGTGAAGGGAGACCCAGCATCCTTGAAGACTGCTGCAATTGCTATTTGATGAAAGTCAGATTTGATGGTGGGAACTGCCCTAAAAGAATTAAGACACTAAACTACTGTGGGGCTGATCGGGCCCTGTGGTAGTAGTGGCCAAGTGGTGGCACTCAATCAATAAATACATGGTGGGCATGGTTACTGTGATGGACAATGGAATTAAAGCAGTAATCATAATAGTCTGACTCGTGTATTTATGCCATTGACTACTTAGCCATGCTGTCCTAGGAGTGAAATAGATGGGAAATCTACTAAATATTTACTTGATCTGTACAAGCAGAAAAATTCTAGGTCAAGTGAATGGCATTCTAACTTCAATATCCAGAATGGAGAGTCAGGGCCCCTCAACCAGTTCCCAGACTTGTTCCAGTTTACAGATCCTGCCTTAGTTATCTAGTGCTGCTATAATAGAAATACCACAAGTGGATGGCTTTAACAAAGAGAAATTTATTTTCTCACATTCTAGTAGGCTAGAAGTCCAAATTCAGGGAGTCAGCTCCAGGGGAAGGCTTTCTCTGTCAGCTCTGGATGAAGGTGCTTGTCATCAATCTTCACCTAGACTAGGAGATTCTCTGTGCAGGAACCCCAGGTCCAAAGGACAGTGCTCTGCTTCTGGCAGTGTTTCTTGGTGGTATGAGGTCCCCCTCTCTCTGCTTGCTTCCGTATCATTTTATCTCTTCTAAGATAAAAGGCGGTGCAGGCCACACCCCAGAGAAATTCCACTTACTTTGGATCAGGGATGCAACCTTAGCAAGGGTGTTATATCCTACCCTATTCCTCCTTAACATAATCTAATCTTGCCTCATTAACCACAGGCAAAGATTAGGATTTACAACACAGGAAAATTATATCAATCACAAAATGGAGGACAACCACACAACACTGAGAATCATGGCCTAACCAAGCTGACACATATTTTGGGGGGACACAATTCAATCCATAACACACCCCAAACCCCTTAAATTAATGGGAGGCTAGATCTCCTTGAGGAAGGACCCCACTATACTACCAAAAGTTTATACTGTTAATCTTTCTCCCAGCCTTCCTCAAAGGGATGTGTGGTCTTTTAAGAGGGTGACTATTCATTGGGGAAAAAGAAATAATTTGATTTTTCAGGGATTACTGGATACTGGCTCTGAGTGGACATTAATTCCAGGAGAGCCAAAACATCACTGTGGGCCACCAGTCAGAGTAGGGGCATATGGAAATCAGGTTATTAATGGAGTCTTAGCCCAGGTTCATCTCACCGTAGGTCCAGTGGGTTCCTGAACCTATCCTGTAGTGATTTCCCCAGTTCCAGAATGTATACTTGGCATAGGTACACTTAGCAACTGGCAAAACCCCCACATTGGATCCCTGACAAGTGAAGTAAGCACTATTATTGTAGGAAAAGCTAAGTGGAAGCCATTAGAACTGCCCCTATCTAGGAAAGTAGTAAACCTAAAGCAATACTGCATTTCTGGAGGGATTGCAGAGATTACTGCCACCACCAAGGACTTGAAGGATGCAGAGGTCATGATTACCACCACATCCCCATTCAACTTGCCTATTTGGCTTGCCCAAAAAACAAATGGATCTTGGAGAATAACAGTGGATTATCGAAAACTTAACCAGGTGGTGACTCCAATTGCAGCTGCTGTTTCAGATATGATTTCATTGCTTGAGCAAATTAATACATTTCCTGGTACCAGGTATGCAGCTGTTGATCTGGCCAGTGCTTTTTTTCTCAATTCAGCTCTTGAAGGAACACAAGAAGCAGTTTACCTTCAGCTGGCAAGGCCAGGAACACACCTTCACCGTCCTACCTCATATGTATATCAATTCTCCAGCTGTATCTCAAATTTAGTCCATAGGGAACTTGATTGCCTTTCCCTTCCACAAGATGTCACAGTGGTTCTTTTTACATTGATGACATTATGCTGATTGAACCTAATAAGGAAGAAGTATCAATGACTCTAGATTTATTGATAAAATATTTGCATGCTAGAGGATAGAAAATTAATCCCATAAAAATTTAAGTACCTTCCAGCTCAGTGAAATTTCTAGGAGTCTAGTGGTATGCGGCATGTTGTGATATTCCTTCTAAAGTGAAGGCTGTGTTGTTGCATCTGGCCATTCCTACACTAAAAAGTAGGCACAAAGCCTGTTGGCCCTCTTTGGATTTTGGAGGCAACATATTCACTCATTTGGGTGTGCTACTCGAGCTTATCAAATGACTCAAAAAGCTCCTAGTTTTGAATGGGGCCCACAACAAGAGAAGGATCTGCAACAAGTTCAGGTTGCCATGTAAGCAGCTCTGCCACTTGGGCCATATGATCTAGCTGATTCAATGGTGCTTGAACTATCAGTGGCAGATAGAGATGCTGTGTGGAAACTTTGGCAGGCCGCTACTAGTGAATCACAGTGCAGATCCTTAGGATGTGGGAGCAAAGCCATACCATCATCTGTAGATAACTACTCTCCTTTTGAGAAACAGCATTTGGCTTGTTACTGGGTCTTAGTAGAGATTGAATACTTAATCACGGGCCACCAAGTCACCATGCTGCCTGAGCTGCCCATCATTAACTGGGTGTTGTCTGCCACTGAGTCACAAAGCCAGACGTGCACACAGCACTCCATCATTAAATGGAAGTGGTATATGTGAGATCGGGAAGGAGCCGGACCTGAAGGCATAAGTTGCATGAGGAAGTAGCCCAAATGCCCATGGTCTCCACTCCTGTCACATTACTTGCCCTCTCCCAGTCTGCACCTGTGGCCTCATGGGGAGTTCCTTATGATCACTTGACATAAGGAAGAGAAACCTCATGCCTGATTTACTAACAGCTTGTGCGATATGCAGGCACCACTCAAAAGTGGACAGTGGCAGCACTACAGCCCCTTTCTGAGACCTATCTGAAGAACAGTGGTGAAGGAAAAATCCTCTCAAATGGCAGAACTTTGAGCAGTGCACCTGGTTGTCCACTTTGCTTGGAAAGAGAAATGGCCAAATGTGTAACTGTATACTGATTCATGGGCTGTGGTCAGTGGTTTGGCTGAATGGTCAGGGACTTGGGAGGAACATCATTGAAAAATTGTTGATAAGGAGATAGGGGGAAGAGGTATGTGGATAGACCTCTCTGAATGGGCTGAAGAGATGAAGATACTTGTGTCTCATGTGAATGCTCACCAAAGGGTGACCTCGGTAGGGGAGGAGTTTAACAATCATATGGATAGGATGATGCATTCTGTGGAATCCAGTCATCCTCTTTCCCCAGCCACTTGTGTCATTGCCAAATGGGCTCATGAAGAAAGTGGCCATGGTGGCAGGGATGGAGGTTATTCATGGGCTCAGCAACATGGACTTCCAGTCACCAAGGCTGACTTGGCTAGAGCCACTGCTGGGTGTCCAATCTGCCAGCACTGGAGACCATACTGAGTCCCTGATACAGCACCATTCCTCAAGGTGATCAGCCAGCAACCTGGTGGCAGGTTGATTATATGTACCTCCTCCATCATGGAAAGTGTAGCATTTCATTCGTGCTAGGATAGACACATACTCTGGATATGGATTTCCTTTCCCTGCACACAATGCTTCTGCCAAAGCTACCTTCCGTGGACTTAGAGAATGCCGTATCTACCGTCATGGTATCCCACACAGTATCACCTCAGATTAAGGGACTCACTTAATAGCAAATGAATTGCAGCAATGGGCTCATGCTCATGGAATTCACTGGTATTACTATGTTCCACATCATCCTGAAGCAGCTGGCTTGATAGAATGATGGAATTGCCTTTGAAAGACACATTTACAGTGCCAGCTAGGTGGCAATACCTTGCAGGGTTGTGGCAATATTCTCCAGGAGCCTGTATATGCTCTAAACCAGTGTCCAATAAATGTGCTGTTTCTCCTATAGCCAGGATTCATGGGTCCATGAATCTAGGGGTGGAAATGGGGGTGGCATCACTCACTATTACCCTTAGTGACCTACTTGCAAAATTTTTACTCTCTTTCCCTGTGACCCTGTGCTCTGAAGGTGTAGAGGTCTTTGTTCCAAAGGGAGGAATTTTCCACCCTGGAGACACAACGTTGATTCCATTTAACCAGAAGTTAAGAATGCCACCTGGCCACTTTGGGGTCTTTGTGCTTCTAGATCAACAGGCAAAGAAGAACGTTACCATATTGGCTGGTGTAATTGATCCTGATTACCAAGCAGAAATTGATTGGTGTTGCGTAATGGAGATAAAGAAGATTACATCTGGTTTACATGAGATCCCTTAGGGTGTCTTTTAGTACTACCATGTGCTATGATTAATGTCAATGCAAACTTACAGCAACCCAATTCTGACCTGACTACTAATTTCCTTGACCTCTCCTGAATGAAGGTTTTCGTCACTCCACTAGGCAAAGAACAACAATCAGCTGGGGTGCTTGCTGGGGGTAAAGAGAGTGGTGGAAGAAGGTAGTTCCAAATACCAGTTATGACCACATGACCAGTTGCGGATACGAGGACCATAATTGTTATGAGTATTTCTTCCTTGTATGTGTGCATCAAATATTTTTGTTTTTTTCACTTATAAAATATAAGATGTAAATGGGGTAGTGCATTTTTGGTTATACACGTTAGTTATATCATGTCAGGCGCAATTAATGACTTTGTAATTGTCTTTATTTAGAGATTATATATCCTTTAAGAAGATGTGTGCAGGTGCCAAGTTGACAAGGGGTGGACTGTGATGGTTAAGGAGTTTGTCTATTTGGCTGGGCCATGATTCTCGGTGGAATTGCAGTTATGTAATGATGTAATTGCAGTTATGTAGTGATGTAATGCAGCAGTTATGTAATTATGTAGTCATCCTTCACGATGTGATCAGCCAAACATTTGTAAGTGGAGTTTCCTCAGGGGTGTGGCCTGCAATCAATATATATCAACATGCTGGCAAATCTTGCTTGCTCTGGATCCTGCATCCAGCTTGTCATCATCTGATCTCTTGTTCTTGTGTGTGGGCCCAGCAAGCACAGGCCCCACTGACCTGGAGGCAGCTGTCAGGGCTTGCCCAGCTCTTCTACACCTTCTATAGCAGGGCCATCCGTGCAGCCTACATCTTCCCTGCTAAAGGCTGGCTCATCCCAGCCCCACTGCCTGGCTTTTGGGACCAGGCCTGGGACAGAGAAGAAGCTAGGGCCTCTTCCTAGAGGGACAGAGGGTCTACTCTTTCGCAGGACAGGGGACAGCTGGGGCCTTCAGTGAATGGCCTAGGCTTGAGCTGGGGACACCCCTGACACTGTTTATCGAAGATGCAGCACGTGGAGTGAGAACAAAGACCTGGTAATTCTCAGATTCTTCCAGATGATCTGCAGGGGCAATTATAGACAGACACAGACTGGATTAATAAATCACAGAACCTGGGGTAGTCATAGGAAAAGCCAAAAATCAAACCAGTTACCAAAGAGTGGATTCCAATTCATGGTGAAACTATATGTTGCAGAGTAGAAATGTGCTCCATAGGGTTTTCTTGGCTGTGACCTTTTGGAAGCAGATCACCAGGCGTTTCTTCCCAAGCACCTCTGGGTGGACTTGAGCCTCCAACCTTTAGGTTAGTAGACAAGTACTTAACCATTTGTGCCACTCAGGGACTTCTGTCATAGGAAAACCCAAAAAACCAAACCTGTTGCCATAGAGTCAATTCAAACTCATAGATACCCTATAGGATAGAGTAGAACTGCCCCATAGAGTTTCCAAGGAGTGCCTGGTGGATTTGAAATGCTGACCTTTTGGTTAGCAGCTGAACTCCTAACCACTACGTCACCAGGGTTTCCTGTCATAGGAAAGGACTTTAAAAAATATACTTGAAGTGGTGAACTGTGGATTTCCTCGAGAAATGTTAAGTTTCAAGTTAGAACTTGATGTCTTTTGAATGTCTTATGGCAGTCATTTCTTTCTTTCTCTTTAAGTTATATATCTTAAGTTTATTACATTAATGAACATTGCACTTCCTTGCTCTTCTTTATAGTTTTAATGCCCAAGTATGCAATCCCAGTCAGTGGAGTTTAGTTTTGCTTATTTAAAAAAAATTTGATGTGTCTTTTAAGTTCCCTTTAATCTATGGTACCAAATGATTATTCAGATTTCCTTATATATTTGGAAGTCTTTTAGACTGAGTACTGCTACTTAGACATGTTAGTCATGTGTCAAGGCTTCGAAGTCTTCTGTTAAATGGAGATATTAACCACAGTTTGTCTTTTTTTTAGGGTAGGATTTGTCCTATACCTCATTCTGGTAGTTTTTTTGCAGACATGTTTCTTTATAATTAGTACATATATTAGGTTGTAATCATTCATATGTGATTGTATACTACAGAGTGCAGCAAAATTAATATATATTTATATCCTCCCTTTTTAATTCTGAAAAAACTGTTGCTCTTAACACTTCCACCCTTAGTCAATGAAGGGCTTATATCCACACATCTTTAGTAGCACTCTTTATTGAGGAATGTTTGTGTTTTTCAGTTTGATGAGTGAAATCACCATGTCACTGCAGTTTACTTTGTATTTCCTTTATATAAAAACCACATCAAGGAATTATTGACCATCTGATGCATATTGACCATCTGAATTTATTCTGCAGTCTACTGCTGGCTCTTATTCTTTGCCTAATTTTAGAAACTTTTTTCAGTTTTACAGGTGTCAACATACCCTATTTCATTGTAAGGTATTAAATCCAATATAGATATTGTTATTGGCTTTACATATTGTTTAATTATGTTTTATATACTTAATACCAAATTTCTATTTGCATTTTATACTGAGAGCACAGCTCTTTCATCATACTGATGTGTATATTTTTTATGAAGGAAAAATAAATTAAAACTATTTAGGTTTTTTTTTCTTTTAATTTCCTTATCATGATATTGTTCCTGGGTGGTACAAACAGTTTGCAGTTGACTACTAACCTAAAGGTTGGTGGTTCGAACCCACCCAGCAGCTCCAAAGAAAGACCTGGGCAGCCAAGAAAATCCTATGGATCAGTTCTACTCGGTAACATATGGGGTCGCCATGAGTCGGATCGACTAAACAGTAGTTGTTTTTTGTTTTTCTCTCTGCCCTTCTATTTCCCCTTCTTTCTTCCTTAGTTCCCTCTCTCTGTTCCTCTGTTCACTTTCTCTTCCTCTGTGTATCCCTCGGTTTGCCTTCTTCACTTCATTTCTCCTCCTTTCTCTTTGGATTCCTCGCTTCGCCAAGTAACTTCCTGCTTCCTTGTGCTCTCTGTTTCACCTACAAACCCTCTTTTCTCTTCTTCTGTCTTCTCCCATAGCTCACGTTTTCCCCCTAAGCATTTCTTCTCTTGCTGTTTTATTTTTTTAACCTCACTCTCTTGTCACTTATTTTCTCATTTCTTGAGGTCCATGGGTGTTGTAAACGATTAAGCATTCAGCTACTAATGGAAAGGTTGGTGGTTTGAGTCCACCAAGAGATGCATAGGAAGAAAGGCCTGGTGATCCTCTTCTGAAAAATCAGCCAAGAAAAGCCTGTGGAGCACAGTTCTACTCTGACACCATGGCGTTGCTATAAGTCAGAGTTGACTCAATGACAACTGGTTTGGTTTTGGTTCTCCTTGTCTTACCTTTCTCTCTCTCCTTTCTCTATAGCTCACATTCTCCTCTTTGTTATTCTATAGCTCTCCATCCATATTTTCCCTTTCATTTCTCCTTCTCTTTCTGCTTTGTGCATTTCTGTATCTTCCTTATTTCTCTCTCAGTCCCCTTCTTCATTATTTCCTTCTCTGAGTCCTTTTCTTCTTATTCCTTTCTCTGACATCCCCTTTTTAATCCCAAGTTTTCAGGTTCCGTTCCTCTCCACTTTCACTTACTGATTTCCCACCTCCTTGTCTTATTTTCCTCTCCCTGTTTCCTACCCTCCTTCTGACTCAACCTCTCCATTTTATTCTTTCTCTTTTTATGGGCCTCTCATTCTATACCTTCTCTTTCTCTTGCTTGTTTTCTCCCTCTCTCTAACATCTTCTGTCTGTTTTCTCATTTTTCCTGAAACTAATTTTTTTTAATTGTGATAAAACTACACACACACCAGAACATTTGCCAGCACACTTCCACATTTACAATTCAATGACATTGATTCAATTTTTCTTTCTGCCTGGCCCCCATGGTCATTGGGAGGGAGTTATGTCTTAGTTTCTTAGTGCTGCTGTAACAGAAATATCACAAGTTTGTTGCTTTACCAAATAGAAATTTATTTTCTCACAGTTAGAAAGCTAGACGTCAGAATTCAGGACAATGGCTCTAGGGGAATACTTTGTCTCTCTGTTGGTTCTAGGGGAAGGTCTTTGTTTCTTTTCAGCTTCTGTTCTAGGTTTCTTGGTGTTCTCCACTTGGCATCAATTTTCCCCCATTTCTCCTTGCTTGCTTCTGTGCCTAATCTGCTTCTTTTATGTCTAAATGTGATTCACTGATGTGATCTCATTAACAGAAATAAGGAAAGCCCAATTCCCAAATTTATTACATCCAGATGTACAAGAGTTAGGATTCCAACACATTATGTTTGGGGGACACAAGTCAATTCATAACAGGGTAACAGGGTTTCAACGGATGATTATGAGAACATGTACCAAAAGCTGCCTGCTGTGCCATGAGTGGTAAAGTCTTTTGTCTGTGACCCAGGAGTCTCCTGTCTTGTAGCAGCATCTATGAAACTGTGGCATCGTTACTCACTATTCTGCAAGTAGGGAAAAATCTCAAACTGTTTGCAATTCTTGACAGTTACTACTCTGTGTGTGTGTGTGTGTGTGTGTGTGTGTTTGTGTGTGTAATGGCTGTCTTAAGAGTTTCAGTTATGCTAAATTGAATGCTTACCCACTGTTTGTTCAAGTCAGGATAGGTTTAAGTGCGAAGGTTGAGGAATGAAATTAGGAGACTAGTGTTTCTCTAACAAAATGGGAGAAGAATCTAAAGTTTGGAGAAGAGATAGGGTCTGATATAGAGGAGAGTGGGCCTGGCAGGGCAGGGCAGGGCATTTAATAGGTGGAGGGAGAATAGTCAAAAGCTATCAGGGGCAGAGAAGCCCAAAAAAGACTTTGGTTGGAAAACAATTACTATAAAATTTTATTGAACAATTTTCCATGGGATTATTGGACTTCTCTCCCTGTCTTTCACAATTTCAGTATCTTTAATAAAGGCCACATGGATAACAAGACACTTTTAATAATTACACTACTATGAGGAAACATGGAGGAGCAGATGCAAGGCAAAGACAAATTTTACAGGAAATCCTGAGTTGAGGGAAGAGAAATTTGTGAATGCATAAATATGTGGCAGCTGGCAAACATTTCTAAGAAATCACCTGACTTACAAGGTTGTGGAATTAATGAGGCTAATGCTGAGATATCCATCATTGAGCACAGCCCCAGATGATACCTAGGGTACTTGTGGAATAAATAGAGTTAGTATGATAGGAGGAATGGAGGTATCAATTTGGCTGAAGAGGGTGGGGAAGGGGATCCTCCTCTTCGCTGTTTCATTGCTCTATGATGCAGAACTGGAACTCCAGTCTGGAGCACATACTCTCAGTGCCCAGAGTCCTGATGCAGTCGTTCATGTCAGATAATGGAGAATTATTCATTTTTTCCAGAGGGGTCTTATGTATGTTCTTGGCTTTGTTGAAGCTTGATTGTGTGAGAGAATAATTCAATTTTCTACTTTCTGTAGGGGTTGGGAGAACCTCCTTCTTTTTATCAAACACCTACAGAGGATTTGAATTTTATCGATATTTGTGGCAGATGAAACACACACATTAGGGAGAGGCAAAAGCCTACAGCATCCAGTATTTATCTGATCAAGAAAATAGGGCTATAAGATGGTAGTGTTGTAAAACAAGCTATTTATGAAGGACTGACAGACAGGTTTGCATGTTGGAATCATCACTCACGTCATGAGACTTTCCAAAGTCAAAGGCACTGTGGGCCCTCAGAAGGGAAGGAGGGAACGGAATTTCCTGTGGGATAGGATAATTAGTGGTAGGGGATGGAGGGCTTACATATCTAGGTATCTCAGCAGCACGACAGGCGTCTATGGGTGAGAGAGCTGTGATGGGCAGCCTTGGCGGACTCCCAAGCAAGTACTAACCAGGCCCGATCCTGCTTAGCTTCTGAGATCAGACAAGAATGGGCGCCTTCTGGGTGGTGTGGTCATAGATTCCAGTAGAGGTGCCTCTCGACCCAAGAGCCTGCGCATCCCTGCAAATGAGCTGAAGCCGCCTGGGCAGGCCCCGCCCCGCCCAGCCCCTCAGGCCAGCATGAGGTCCAAGACCTAGGACGTGTGGTTCCCCCGGTCACTTGCCCAGGTCTCTCCTCGAGCGCTGTAGGTCGGTCCAAGCTGGTCCCTGCAGCCCTCCCTTCCCCTTCCCTCCACGCCCCTCCCCTCATTTCCCCTCCCGTCCCACGTGAGAATCCACCCGCCCTTCCCGGACGTCGAGGAGTACAACTCCCGTCCTGCTCCAGGTGCTGTGGAGCCGGACTGGAAACTCACCCCATCCCGAGCCCAAGTCCTCGTAGGGTGGGTGCAGGGGGACTGGATGG
The DNA here is from genome assembly GCF_000243295.1 of Trichechus manatus latirostris. Taxonomy (NCBI): domain Eukaryota; kingdom Metazoa; phylum Chordata; class Mammalia; order Sirenia; family Trichechidae; genus Trichechus; species Trichechus manatus. The sequence goes on along the minus strand of NW_004444292.1, from coordinate 17,056 downwards.
GGTGGGCGGCTGATCTCGGGCCACGCCGCACAAGCCTGTGGATTCCTGTTCACCCCACGGAGGCTCCCATCCTATCTGGAAGCGTCCACTGCCAGGAGATGGCCTCGGGGCTGGGGCTCGGCAGATCTGGTTGACAAAAGCAGCGACTCTCTGGCTCTTCCACATTCTGAAAAATTTAAGTCCTGTAGCGATTTCGTCTTGAATGGTTTCAAGCAACATGCAAATGTTGGTATTAAAAAATCACTATCGTGACGATTCAGAAATTTTTCTTAATACAGTTTTATAACAAGTTTGGAAACATTTATAGTTTTGTTTATGTTTAATTAATTTGATTTAATATTTTCTTTAATTTTGTATTACTGAATTTAATCTTTTTCAAGTCAATTTTCTTATATTTTATTTTATAATTACTGTAATTGTATTTTATTGTACTGTATTTGGAAACCCTGGTGGATAGTGGTTAAAAGCTACGGCTGCTAACCAAAGGGTCGGCAGTTCGAATCCACTAGGCGCTCCTTGGAAACCCTTTGGGGGCAGTTCTACTCTGTCCTA